>NW_028327172.1:27313926-27616957 GCF_987537825.1 Furipterus horrens | reverse complement strand
AACCCAAGTTTCTACTTCCCATTCCATACCCTGTTGCCACAGCCTTCCTGTTATTTCCTTCTCAATAACTAACCAAATTGGTTAATTCATAAGGATAATATGAAACTAACATCAGCTGAATCTCTGTTGCTGATAGATCAACATTTAAACAGATGAGTTTATGACTGCTTAATTCTGATTTCTGAATTAAGGAAATAAATGTTCTGTCTCTGCACACATGTAAATTTGGGCTTCTGGTGTGATCAAAACACATAGAAGATCCTGTAGTTGATGTCCACTTGTTTTTCATTGGTTACACTCCTGAAGAAACTCAAGGTGAAAGCCTGAGTCAGTCTATCTACAATCTTGGACACTTATGCTCAGAGAAATGCTCTCAGATCAGCACTTAGAGACATTGTCTCTCATGATAAACAAGTCATGCAAAGGACTGTCACCAATTACCTTGCTTGCGATTGCCTCAACTCAACACTTCTTTTGTACTATCTTCATTATCACTGTAACCTCCCGATATTTTCTGAAAACAGTAAAGTAATTTGGAAACATTTGACAGTATCACAGCTTTGTAGAGCAGTACAGTGTTGAATTTGGGGAGGATTACAGTATAGTATCAATATTTGTTAACCAACTGATAAGCTAACAAGTGGTGTTTGTGGTCCTATTTTGAGTAAAGCATATTATAAGGAAAGTTATAATTTTTATGGTTGGTGTTATCTCCCTGTAGAGATGAAGAAATAAGTATTTATATATTAATTTATGTTTAGTTCAACTTAACATTAGTTTAAAGTAATCACAACAGTGGGTATAAAGAGAAAATAATAGTACTTTGAACAACATATAATTTTATTTTGCTATCATGAAAAAAAGTTACAGATAAACATAGGTTTGTTGTACTATCATTCTATTTTTCTATAGATTCTGTATACATGATTCCCACTCTTTGAGTCAAGTGATCTGCACAAACTTTAGCTGTTGCTTCCACATTTCAGTAAACATGAACAAGAAAGTCACAAAGAAGGGCATAACCCCTTGTATTAGTGTGCTAGAACTGCCATAACAAAGTACCACCGACTGATTGGCTTAAACACAGAAATTTATTTTCTTATGATAGTGGAGGTAAGAAATTAAAAATTAGAGTGTTGGTAGTATTGATTTCATCCTGAGGTCTCTCTCCTTGGCTTGTAGATGGTTGCCTTCTTCCTTTGTCTTCATATGGATTTTCCTCCATGAGCATCTGTGTCTCCATCTCCTTGGTTTTTTTTTTTTTTTTATGACACCAGTTATATCAGATTAGAGCCCAGCCTAGAAATCTCATTTTGTCTTATTTATTCCTCTATACATCTTATTTCCAAATATGCATACTTTCTGAGATACCTGCAGTAAAGACTTCAACATATAAATTAGTGAGGCAGGTATTCAATTCAGGCTATAATACCTCCCTTTACAGATATTTCTCTATAGCTGCACATACTAAAGATTCTTGTATTCTGTTAACTAGAACTTAGATGTATGACTACGCACATGAGTTCTTATGACTAGTTACACATTCAGACTTCCATTACTGAGAAAGACATTATAAACAGTTGTTAGGAATTTACACGCATTGTGAAAAAAATGGAATAAGAACTAATGACATGATTACCAAACCACAAAAAGCTTACATGGTTATATGCTTAAGAGTTATTTGGTTACAACAAAAGAAAACTAATTTATCTGAAAGGGGGGTCATGAGAGAAAATGAAATGAGCACAATACAACAATCAAAGGAAAAATGAAATATTCTGGCATCAGAGAGATATATTGGAGCAAGTTCAGAATCCCGGTAGACATAATTAATGAAAGCATCTAGGGTACCACAAATGGAGTGGAATTGATCCCTCAATTTATAATATATTTTCATCCTTGAAAATTCAAATTCAAATTTTGAGGTTAAGAATTCATCCATTTATTTCTAATGGATGTGGACATTAAGAGTAGCAATATGACCGAGTGCAGTAGTGGATTAGGAAGGAGAAGGTGGATACTTAGAAGAAAATCAATGTGCTAAAGATGATCTTAAAAGAGGGAAGTGAATTGGATGCTGACTGAGAAATAAAACAAACAAAGTCTATCTAGAACCAGAGATTCCAAATTCTACATCCCTTAATAATATGAAAATAATCTGAATACTAATTCCAAGTGTACAAAATAACATAAGAATAAAAATAAAGATGTGATAAAAAAAAAGGAGCTTTAACTCCATGCCTGCAATTAATTAATGAGAATCGAATGCAATAAAATGATTATATTACATGTATTTGGAAATAACCTATGTTATTTAGATAAATTGTAAATGCCTATGCATTCATCAAATATCCAAAGTTAAAACATTGTTAGAAAATAATGCATATAATAGTGTTTTCTTGAGGCAAAGGTAGTATTCCAAAAAAGAGACACAAACTGCATAAAAGAAAAATACATGGACTTGACAGTATAAAAATTGCAAAAGTCTGTACAGTTAACAAATCTTGCACTCTGCTCTCATTAGAACCTTTTATGACAACTCTGTGCTCTTGAAGAAGAGAATAAAAAACTAGCAGAAAAAAAGTCACATGGAATTTCAGTCAGCCTATGTTTTATCATATGGCAAATTCTAAAAATCATATTTCTAAAGATCTTCACTATTGATCTTCAACTTGTATTTGGTACCAGTGTCAAGTCAAGTAAAAGGCTGCCTGTTCTGCTATTAGCACCATCTGTTAGGGAGAGTGCAAGCAAGCCATTCAGCTTCTTGGGTACCACCTTTTTCATAACAGTTTTTCCTCTTTAGTTGGTCATAATCAACAGAAAATAGAGATTAGTCACACTGTACAATGTATGTTATTTTCAGTAAAGCAAATTAATTACAAGTCAATGGTAAAACTGAAACATTTTCTATATAACTTTTTTTTGTAAAGTGAAGACTCTTTAGAATATAACTAATGTTTAATTGTGACACTGTCTTTGATCCCAATAAAAATAATCTAAAGCAAGGTTTATCCTGCCCCTTAATAATTCTGATGGCATCTGGTACTGATGTTGGCCTAATTCCATGATCTGATTTTAAACTTTTTAATTAAAATGTTCAAATTATAATCTCTATGTCATCATATACACTTACATATACCCATATGTATGTAAATAGGTATGTGTATAGTTATGAGGTGGTACATATACACATAAGGATATATGTATACATATAGGCATGCACATACATGCATGCATATTTTGACATGCTTGTAAACATGTTATGTGTAAGTATACTTATACATGGGTAGATATGTATATACAAAGCATATACACACAGGCATGTGTGTATATATATATACATATGCATGTATGTGTAAATATGAAATTTACATATATTTAACATAATAAATAAATACATAATTTTATACTTTAATACAAAAACATATAAATTTCTGTGGAAAAGTTGGCCTAATGTTTTTTAATACCTACTTTTTCTACTTTTTTTCTTAAGAAATATTTTCCCATCTTTAAATACTTAAATATCTTTGATTCAGCATCTGATTTTGAGAGAACATTATGTGCTTTTGATTCACAGGCCTGCTCCACATTGATCTTCTGCAATGGTTTTCTGAGACTCTCATTCTCAAGAAAGCAAAGAAATAGATGAGATAATGCAGCTCTATTTATTTACCAGGATTGTGTTTCATTGATTGACATCTGAACTCAGAGGAAATATGGTTTCATTTTCCACTAACTGGGTGAATCAAATTTAACTGTCATCTAAATTCTCCCAAGTCAAATAACCATTTTATTATTCCAAAATGAGTATAATGGTTTCCATTATTCTCATCACAAAGCCTGAAGCTTAGTTTCTTGCTGCAATTTATCATGATTTATATGTAATTGAGAAGAAGCCAAGTAATGTACTATATCATTTTTGCTGTTAATTAGTAGATATTCTAGAAACCTTTGTCAAAATTAAAATCTTTTTTTAGAATTTAATTTTTTTCTTTCTGAAATGGTGGTATGGTTTTTCTTTTCTTTGAAAATAATTAGAATCTTTGCCATTCTAACCAATGTGAGGTGGTATCACATCGTGGTTTTAATTTGCGTCTCTCTGATGGCTAGTGATGTTGAGCATTTTTTCATGTGCCTATAGGCCCTCTGTATGTCCTCCTTGGAGAAGTATCTGTCCAGGTCCTTTGCCCATTTTTTAATTGGATTGCTTGTCTTCCTGGCGTTGAGTTGTATGAATTCTCTATATATTTTGGAGATCAAACCCTTGTCTGAGGTATCATTCACAAGTATGTTTTACCATATAGTTGGTTCCCTTTTCATTTTGATGGTTTTCTTTAACCATGAAGTTTTAAAATTGATGTTGGCGCATTTGTTTATTCTTTTCTTTATTTCCTTGTCCTAAGAGATATATTGACAAAAATATTGCTATGTGAGATATCTGAAATTTTACTGCTTGTGTTTTCCTCTAAGACTTTTATGGTGTCATGGCTTACATTTAAGTCTTTTATCCATCTTCAGCTTATTCTGGTGTAGGGTGTAAGGTGGTGGTCTAGTTTCATTTTTTTCTGCATATATGTGTCCAGATTTCCCAACACCATTTAAAAAGCAGGTTATATTTATTCCCTTTTATCCTCCTCTTTTTATCAAATATTAATTGATCATATTTGATCATACTGCCCTGGCTGGTTTAGCTCAGTGGATTGAGCGTCGGCCTGCGAGCTAAGTGTCGCTGGTTCGATCTTCCAGTCAGGGCACATCAGAGAAGGAAAACTCTGACTCCAAAAAACCTCCGCTGCCTTGCGGCATACCTCTTCAGGGGAAAGGCTAAGGGAGTAAACCCCGACAGAAAATCCGGAGCCGGAGTCCCTAAGGCGGTTTGACGTTGTAGTCAACACCGGCAACTCCTGCGGTGCACCTGAACCCAAGCTGTATCGACTCCGTCTTTCCCTTGGACCCTTCAGCTGCGAAGAGAGGGGGGGTCTGCTGCATGGGCAACAGCAGACCCTCCATATTACCCTGCCCAGGCTCTGTAGCTTCAGCGTCATCACAAGATGTCGATTCAACACGGGAGGAGACAGATACCATGTCACTCCCGAGTCGGACTGCACAGCCATTCTCGGCGGTGCAGATAGACTCTTAAGAAGCTACACCATCGTCTCTCGAGACGGACGGCTGCCGACGACGACGAATTGATCATAGAGATGTGGTTTTATTTCTGGGCTCTTTATTCTGTTCCAATGACCTATGTGTTTGTTCTTATGACAGTACCAGATTGTTTTGATTACAATGATCTGTAATAAGGTTTGATATCAGTAACAAATCAACAAACAATGAATGCTGATGAGGATATGGAAAAAAGGGAACCCTAGTCATTGTTGGTGGGAATGCAGATTGGTGCAGCCAATGCAAAAAAACAGTATGGAGTTTCCTCAAAAAACTAAAAATGGAACTGCCTTTTGATCCAGCAATTCCATTGTTGCGATTATACCCTAAGAATCCTGAAACACCAATTCAAAAGAACCTATGCATCCCTATGTTCATAATAGTGTTATTTAGCATAGCCAAGTACTGGAAATAACCTAAGTGTCCAACAGTAGATGAGTGGGTCAAAAAACTGGTACTTTTGCATAATGGAATATTACACATCAGAAAGAAAGAAGGCACTCCTATCTTTCATGGCAGCTTGGATGGAATTAGGGAATATTATACTAAGTAAAACAAGCCAGGTGGAAAAAGACACATACCATATAATCTCACCTATAAGAAGAATCTAACAAGCCCTGGCTGCTGTGGCTCAGTGGATTGAGCATCGGCCTGCGAGCCAAGTGTCACTGGTTCGATTCCCAGTCAGGGCACATGACTAGGTTGCACATCAGTTCCCCAGTTGGGGGCATGAGTGAGAGGCACCCACACAGTGATGTTTCTCTCCCTCTTTTTCTTCTTTCTCCCTCTCTAAAAACAAGCAAACAAACAAACAAATAAATAATTTAAAAAATGTTTGTGTAAAGGGATCAGGGTTATTTAAAAAAAAAAAAAGAAGAAGAATCTAATGAACAAAACACACAAACAAATCAAAATAGAACCAGGTGCATGTAAACAAAGAACAGGCTGACAGTGACCAGAGGAGTGTGGAGAGGGAGTTAAGGGTGGAAAGACAGGGAAGAGACTAGTCAAGGAGCATGTATGAATTACTTATATACATGGCCAACAGAGTGGGGGTTTACTGTGGAAGTGGTTATTGAGTGGGCCAGTGGAAAGCAATGGGGCAAACATTAGGACAATTATAATAGAACAACAATAAAATATTCAATAAAAAAGAAAATAACTGCAAACTTCCGGCCAAGATGGAGGCTTAGACGAACACGCCAGGTCTCCCTCTACAACTAGAGAGGAATACAACTACTTCAAAACAAAGGATAACTAGAAATTCCAGAAAATAAAACTACATGGAAGCCCAACATATGAAGTTATAAACCAGCGGTGCCATTTGGGCAGGTAAGAGTTAAAGAGGGCAGTGCTGTTTGCGATCGCACCTGAGACCGTGGCGGGGCGGCGAGGAATCCCGGCTGCGGTCAAGCCCCTGGCGGTGCGCGACCCCGGCGCTGGGGAGAGCGGCCGCTGCATCGCCTTGAACAGTGAGGCCCAGGGGGGCGGGAGGACGGATCCCGGTCTCCTAGCTGAATAACTGTGTGAATCCATCTTGGACCCCCGCCCCCAAAGAAAGCACCACAGGGCTGCGAAATAGGTTGCGGACAGGCGCCGGTCGCTGAATTGTGACGCGTACACAGGCACTGCCCCCTACAGCCGGCCCAAGAAAACAAAACGCATCTGTCAAAATGAGGCAGACAACTATAGAAATCCCGGTGGCACAGCTCACCAGGCAACAGATAGAGAACCTGACAGATGAACAGATAAGAAACCTGTCAGAGGCTCAGTTCTGGGCCATTGTTATCAGGTGGCTTACAGAATTCACAAAAGAGCAGGAAAAAGATAAGAAAGAAGCGAAAAACATTCATAACGAAAGGAACAAAACCACATACGAGACAGATGGTGAGGAAAAAAAATCCAGAGTTCATTTCAACAAACTGGAATATGGAGAAGGAACAAGCAGTCAACCAATGCAGGGAGAGGAAATGGGAAGCAATGATGAGAGGATCAGAAACCTCTGGGACAGCTATAAAAGGCCCAACATAAGAATCATTGGTTTGCCAGAGAGCGAGGAAGATGAACTAGAACTTGAAAAATTGAGTGAAAATATAATAAAGGAGAACTTCCCAGACTTGGGGAAGGGAATAGACTTGCAGGTCCAGGAAGCAAGGAGAGTTCCCAAGAGACTGGACCCAGGGAGAACCACTCCAAGACACATTATAATTGAAATGTCAAAAATTAAAGATAAAGAGAGAATCTTAAAAGCAGCAAGAGAGAAGAAAAGAATTATGTACAAAGGGGTCCCAATTAGACTATCAGCTGACTTCTCAAGGGAGACCCTACAGGCAAGAAGGGACTGGCAAGAAATATTCAAAGTAATGAAAATCCAAAACCTACAACCACGAATACTCTATCCAGCGAAATTGTCATTCAGAATAGAAGGACAGAGAAAGTGTTTCCAGGACAAAATAAAACTGAAAGAGTTCATTAGATCCAAACCACTGTTATATGAGATGTTAAAGGGACTGGTTTAAAAAAAAAACAGAAGCTAGGGAGATGAAACAAAGGCAAACTAAACAGGCAACGAGAGTGGAAAAGGAACTGTGGGTTCGGGAAGCATATTGGGGGGAGGTCAACAGGGAGGGGGAGTGGGGAGAGGGAGGGAGATGATATAGGAATTGGGGATCATGGTAGGAAGGAATGGAATAGACGGAGAGAGGTTGGGAGGAACTGTATGCACAACTAATGGACATGATCTAAAAGGGGGGGACAACTGGAGGGAGGGGGGCCACCGGGTGGAGGGGAGCAGAGGGAAGGGAAATTGGCACAAATGTAATATTTTAATCAATAAAACACATTAAATCTGGAAAAAAAAGAAGAAAATAACTGGAATCCTTAGTCTAAGTACTAGCATAGTAGTTGAAAATGGTACTATAGAAATAGTAACTTCTCTCCAGAGACAATCTTTTTCAGAAGATTTATACAAGTGAGTTGCCAGCCAATGCCTGGCCGAAGAAACTTAAATTGTTTTTTATCATAATTGGACCATAAAAGGGAACACAAAAATCCCAACTAAACACTTCAGATATTAATAATGATTGATTTGAACTGTCACATGCAACTTGCCAAATTCCATATAAAATTAAGCATATATCTAATGCACATATGTCAGTATAAGGTTTTACTTTCAATAACATTAAGGAAAACAATTAAGGGTTAATGTAAAATGAGAGAATTCCACTAAAACGTTATATAAAAAAGGATTCTATTGATCTTTTTTTCTTTTTGTCATAGACCTCAATATCGGAGACAGAAGTTACATAGCATGTGTGGTAGGATGTACTGCATTTTAGGATATCCTTCTCTTTAGACAAGTCACTTCACATTCCCTGGCTGACTCATTAAAAGATTTTCTTTTGTCAAAGGGAAAGGAGATAATTCCTAACCAGACAACAGCTTTGTTCACAGCATGCTCAACATATGTTTAATAAAATCAAATGGATTAAAAAACTCTAGAACACCTATTTCAAACTACAAAGACATACATTTAATTGCTCTAAAAGCTGCTACTTAAAGAGTGTGCAATAGATCAGAAGCATGGGAATTACTTAGATTATATATCACACCCCTATCCTCACATATTTTTTCAAAATCATCATTTAAACAAAATAACACATTGATGCATGTGCATTGTAGTCTGAGAAACCCTGCTTAACAATATCTCTTCCAAACACTTATCCAGACTCAAGACCTTTAGTTACTGGGTAATACCTCGATTACCATGCTTAAATGTTGGAGAACCCCAATTATTATGAAGATCTTCCTTATGTTAAGGCAAAAATATGGTTCTCTGTTCCTTGTATCCAATTTAGTTCAAATTGTTCTAAGGACAATCATTTGTTCTTTCCCCTTACTTTTTTCTTCTCTAATTCATTTAGTCAGCTCTTGCATTACAAAGTAGTTATTTTCCCAGCCATGTTGGTTGCTCTATATAAATTCTACCTTGATGATTTGGAATCAAGCTGTGATCTCTCAATAGGAAATGTCGTCCTCCAGTGATCAAGGCAGAGTTCAGCAAAAGTGCTGCTTTCTACATTCCGCTGTCTTGCTCTATTAACGCAGCCTGAGATTTTGTTGACCTTATTCTAAAGAGTGAGGACATTACATTAACCATAAATTCATTACATTAACCTATGAGTCTATGGCAGTGCCAGGCCATGTATCTATTTTCTACCCATTTTTAAATCCAATCTACTTCAAATTGATATTTTGGACCCCAAAGGGAACTCTAAAGAAGCTGACCATGCATTTCTAGGTGCAATGTTCTGAATTCTTTTCTGTAGCAATTTTTCCCATAAATGTACCATGTTAGATGTACATCATCTCAAGTTGAATCATAATTTTTCCATGTTATGAGTTTGCCACTCCTTTGATTTAAAGCCTTTTAATAAAGGGTGCAATTTTCTGCTCTCATTTTCTGTAATTATCTAAGATGTTAAGGTTGTAATTTAGTTTTCTCATGCCAATGTCTACATCCCTATATCTACCTACCTATCTATCTATCATCTATCTATCTGACTATCCCCATCATCATGATTACCTACAAGGGCTTTTGTTTGCTGGTCAGAATAAATATGTTTCTATTAATAATATAATTTTATTTCATTTAATTAACTAATTTTAATTGAGAACTAAAGCCATTATTATGGTATAATGGCCTAAAAGGTGTCACATGAAATGACTCCATTTGCTTTAACTTTATCTCCTATTATTTTTTCTCATATACTCCTTCATTTCCTTACTCCAAGTCATCTTTTAACAAATGCCTGTCATAGTTACTCTGGCACTTATTGATTCTATTTTCTTATGCATTAACTTTCCATTGCTTTTAACATTACACCAATACTAAAGTTTACGTATTTATTTATTTATAACCCCACCACCCCCACCACCACGTGCATGCCTTCGAAGGCATGCTTTTCTTTTTTTTTTGTTTACAATTTTATTACCAGAACCTAGAATGAAGTATGGCACTTCGTAAGCACTCAGAATTATATACCAGATGAATAAGTGGATATTTTTTTTCTCCCCTAACCTCTTCTGAGCTTCAGTTTTCTCATTCATGGATCAAGGGAAAATAGAACTTTACTTTGTAGGGTGGCTATGAGAATTCAAACAGAGTTCCTAGCCCCTAGTAGATCCTAATTGCTGCTATTCTTATGGTTTCATCTCTCTGCCAATGAAATAAACATTTTATAGTTCAGAACCACCGGTATTAAAAAACTGTTAAGATTAATAGATAAGCCTGTGATCTTTTTTCTTCTTTCTTTTTAATTGTACTATTGCCAATAGTTATAAAACTATTTTTGAACTATTCTAATGTATATACATAATTTCTGCTCAAATTATCTTTCTGGCTGCTTTTGCTGCAAGTTCATATGTTAATTTTCCTCTTGGTTCATAAACTAATTATATAAAAGTAATGAGAAGCAATGCCCAGCTCTGTCCTGGAGGTGTGATGAACCTTGGAAGGGTCTGCAGACATAAAGGCAAGAGCTTTTGATAATATTTCTGCTCATTAGCTTTCCCTGTATTCCCAGTGATTTTCCTTTGGACACTTTGTCAAGAACTGAGAGGGTGAAAGCTGCTATATCTCTATGTAAATGTAAATCTAGAAAGTATTGGTAGGGAAAAAAAGCAAACTTTTCTCAGGTACCTTCTATCCAAATTTAATTTGTGTATCATGCAGAATTAATGGCCATGTGCACAGTTTTGTTTTGTTTTGATTTTTTCTGTACTAATTACAGACTAAAATAACAGCTGGAAACAATGAACTTCATCAGAAATAGCTAAAGGTAAACCCTTCTAGAATGTTTAATGCTTATTGTTTTAATAATACAGCTGACATTATTCCCCAAGGTATCTTGGGCTAATAATAGAAATCTGGTCTCTCTTGGAAATGATTATTTAGTTAAGACAAATAAAATGGAGAAGCATTTGAGGATAAAAATATGCTTTTTCACAGACGGGAATTAAATCTGTAGATTTATCTCTACCACGAATTCATATGCCATGTTTAATGATATGTCATGTTTTAGAAGGAACAAGTCTGACCTTGGTTTCTTCTCTTATCACATTTTATATATATAAATTGGTTAATATATTCAGAATATTCAGGATTTTGCACTGTATTTAGAACATTTTGATCCTTATCAGCCACTTTTTATTCACATACCATAAACCCAAAATAACAAATTATTCAGACTTTAATAGCTCTTTAATTTTTGTGTCTTTGGTGAAAATAATGTGGTATGTGTACATCTGTGTGTGGGGCAGTGTTGGTTTTAATAATAATTGGTGAAACATGAATCTGCGTATGTTTCTTACTTTTTACTGTCTTACTGGAAACAACCAGTCATCTAGTAAGACTTTGAAGTCAGAAACTTATGTTTTTTAATTATGCCAAAATTTCTGAAGTGGTTCTTACATTTAGCAGAAAGAATTATTAATGTTTTGGGAAAATTAATGACTAATATATGCTATTATTTTTTACTTTATTTTTTTACTTTGAATTCTGTCTGTATTTAATTTTCAGCCAAATATCATCAAAGAACTGTGATTTCTGACATTCCTCTGTTCACAAGAGTGAACTTTCTTCTGCATTTCCTTCATAATAAATATGTATGTTTCATGTATTGTTGAGTTTCTAAAGGAAATTCTTCATTAAAGAGACTCCAACTTTCCTGAAAGTGAGCCGGTCCAGGTACATGGTCTCTCTTGTTCACATGAGGATACTTTAGGTCCAGCTTGAGCCCATAAATCGCTCCAAATTCTTCAATGTTTGATATTTAAAGACAGGAAGTTCTATCTATTTGCCTATGCCTGAGTTCCCTCATCATTAGGGTTCTTTCTAAAATACAATATATAAAATAAAAACTAGACAAAACGCATACACATTCTATTTAATTATATAATTCATAAGTAGAGCTTGAAAGTAATTTATTGCTGCTAAAGAACAGGCATTGCTGGAGGAGAGTATAAAATTCATGAAGAGTTTTCTCTCCCTTATATTTTTGTTCTGATGCTAAGTGGAAGTTTGGTGAAATGTATTTAACATTTTAGAAACGTTTTCCTTGAGGATTGGTGACCATTTCTGCATATTTCCAGGCCTTTATTACTTCTGTTTAGCCCTGAGAAGTAGAATTGTGATACTACTACTAAACGTTGAAGACCAATGGGATATACTATGGGTTGTAATGAATTCATTAAAGGATGTCATTGAAAGTGAACAGTGCTCCTCCACATTTCAGTTTGCTCTGAAATTGAACTTAAGGGAACTGCAAGTTAGTTATCGCCATGTATCCTCTTCACCCAGGCTCCAGTAAAGCTGTGCACATAATGTTTGCTTAGAATACATCACTTTATTCAGTCTATGGCCATAGCACCCTGAATGTGCCTGATCTCCTCTGATCTCAGAAGCTAAGCAGGGTTGGACCTGGTTACTACCTGGGTGAGAGAAACTATCACTTTATTTGATTGTATTTGAAATTTATTTCTAGAGAATTTATTGTTAAGTCTCCTTGGATGAAAAAATATGTTAACATATAAGTCTTATTGATATTATATCCACCTCATGTGCCAGTATGGCTTAGAGAATAATGTTTTTCTTAAGCTGCAAATGAAAATGAGAAGATTCAGTTTTGTAATGAGAAGACTTAAATTTGAACCTTTGTTCTGTCATATACCAATGTTAGACCTTTCAAAGTCACTTTCCTGAGCTATATTCTCATTATTAAAATAGAGAGATACTTCTCATTAATAGGATTACTATAAATATTAAATAATGTAATAATAATAACACTTGGACATAAATAAGAAGCATGTTTAAACCTCACAGCAACACTATGTAGTGAATATTGCTCTTATCTCCAATTTATAGTGAGGAAATTGAAAGATTATTTAAATTGCCCCAAATCACACACTGGTTATTGATAGAACTGGGTTTGAATTCAAGCAGTCTGGTTATGGATTCTGTGTTCTCTTTTCCTATGTTATGAAAAATACCTGGCATAGAGTTCACAACCATTAATTATTTGATGCTTTCTTTTTCACTGACTCTGCACACATACCAAACAAGAGATCAGTTTTAGAATATATTTAAAATTTTTCTACACAAATTTTAACAGTCTATAATTTTTTTCACTTATTGGATATTGATCATATTCAACTATGGTATAAATTGCCTTCTTTAGTATCTTTTATCAAATTCTTATCTCACCTTTGACAAAAGACCCCTCCATTGACTTTAAAAATTTTCTCCCTTGTATTATAATGCTTTAAGGATTTGTAATTTTAATTTAGATCTTTTTTTAATTTAAATGATTTTTCTCTTTTGTTCTATGATAATACATTCTCCCAGTTATACTCCCTTCTCTCTGACTGGTTATTTTCAGTCTTTTTTTGATAATTTCTCCTCTTCTGAGACTAGCCCTCTAAATATTAAAATTCTCTCTACTGCATGAAACCTGTACTCCTCTACATATTCATTTATATTATAACAAGAAATCTGAGATTGATCCTGATAAAAACATATGAAAGTTAAGATTAGGACTACAGAATTGACAGCTATAATATAGATAAAGGGACTCATTATTAATGCTGTGTTCTTCATGGGTCATAAGCATTCTTGATTATGGTATCCTCCATTCTCAATGCTGCCTGTGCATTCACCTGGCTACTGTTCCATTCTTTTGTTTCTGAAATTTACTTTTTTTATTGTTCCCACTGCAGGGGTATCCATTCTTTTAGTTACCTAGTTCAAACTTTCAAGACAGTAAATTCTTTTTAATGACATATGACACTCTCTATGACCCGGTGGGTACATCCATCTTTAACCTCGTTTTGAGTCATGCACTATCATATCCACTGTGCCCTTTTATATACTTACTTTATATTAAAAGCCCCAAACTTATACTACCTTAGGACCTTTGCATCTGTTGTTCCTTCTACCTGGAATCACCTTCCACTCTGATTTTGCATGGCTGACACTTTCTCATCCAAAAAGACACCATTCTGACCACTTGATATTGTAAACATCTCCTAAGTTATTTTATATTCCTCTATTTTATTTATAGCTATTAGAATTATTTAAATATCTTACTCGTTCATTTATTTGAGTTTCTTCTTAAGATATATTTTCTCACACCACCACATAAATTCAAAATATATGGAAAGAAAGACAGAGCTTGTTCTTCTATAATGGTAACTTTAGTATCTCCTATAATGTCTAACAAAGTCATTTAAAGTTCCACATGAATTTAGAACCACTTCAATAAGATATTAAACTAGAGATACCTTCAAATTGCCCAGATAAACATATTAATGAGACTGAAAATATTACTTGCTTTTAGAATCCTTCCATTTAATATAAGCAGCAGTGATCTGGGAAGTTATAGAGATACCCTTCCCATAGCCTCCCCCAGAGAAGGTATACTACATTACCAGTCAAAATAAGGCTCTCTCACAGGATTGCAAGGAAAGCTCTCCAAGGACTCACACACAGGAGATTGTGGTGTGGTGGGATGGTTTTTTTGTTTGAAAGGATACCCCTCTTTCCAATGTTCTATCTGTGTCCTTCCTGCTTTGGAAAAGTCCAACTGTGTCCTCAGCAAGTGTCCACTGTTTCTGCTTCATGTTAAAGCTTAGTCCTTTTGGATCTCACACCAGCTTCTGTAGGCACTGGCAGCAGCTAGATCCACATGGACACATACTCCCAGAATTGTAAACATTTTCTATTCCTATATCTTCAAGTGCATTAAAATATTGTAATTTCTCATTTGTTGCCATTATAGTTCATGTATATTTTTTTAAAAACTCAGATATTGTGTTATTTGTCTCCAGAAATTTAATGGAATTTGTAAAATACCTTCCTTGCCTCTTTTCATCAAACTCATGCTTTCTTCTACTCTCTTGAACATATTGATAATAATAACACTAACTTTTAATATTATTGCCTATTTGTTCTGCCATCTGTTATGTCTCTGGTTCTATTGATTTATATCTTATTCATGCATTATCTTGTCTCAATATTTTGCATGTTTTATAATTTTTTATTATATGCTATACAAACTGTTTTGATTGTATATCACATTTAAATTTTACATTTTAGTGTAAATTTTACCTTTTATTCTTGATATAGTTAAATTACATGTACATGTTAGAGTTAACATCAATACAACGATGTAAACATAGCATATATTACCAAAGGTGAGACAAAAAGGAAAGACTTTTATTGATTAGGAGAATTTATTATAATCCATTCAATAAATGTAAGGACTCACAAACTTAGCTGGAGGAAAATTTTGGAGATGTATGAGAGAGCTGGCAAAAGAAAAATTGTCAAGGGCTAAACTGTCTGGAACACTTAACAGAGAAATCTATAATAATTAATTTTATATATACTATTATTAACTGTTGTGCTACATATGACTTAATATTTACAAAAAATCTCTATTATAGCATTATCTAAAAACCTCAATAAAATATACAAACCACACATTCTTTGATGTAATGATATTTGGGGTCATTAAGCAAATACACATTTGAGTTGGTATCAGTCAGAGACAATAATATATCCACTGGTGTCAAGTTAGAATAATTTCCAAAATAAAAAGTAAGAGGCAATTGAACATAAAGTTGACCATTTTTGTGAGTAGTTCTCAAGAAATTTGTAGTAAAGAAAATGGTTATCCTCAATGGCTTGAAAACATGCAGGCATGGACACAGGATACATTACTATCACAGTTTTAAAGATTAAGAGAATATCTTTGAGAAGACATTGCATAAATTATGATGATGTGTACATATACTTTTATAAAATGATTTTAGGGAATCAGAAGATATGGTTTCTATTTTTGTTTTTGTTTCTGATACCAGCTCACCACATGGTTTAGAGAAATCAATTAATATCAAAATATATAAAGGTAGTATGTCTAACTTTCTTTCTTACTCTAAAATGGCAGAACTATAAACACCACAAGATTGTTACCAACTATGGCACAGGAGAACACAGAAAGATAAATTATTATTAACTCTTCTTTTATCATTAAATTATAAATTTTGTTTACAGGTCTGCCATGAGTTTTCATGAAGCCAGTTTTTAGAAAAGCATTAACACTAGAGTTAGGTATTGAAACTTTTTTTTAACTTACATTTTTATTGTATTTTCCATTACCATTTATCCCCCTCATACACTCTTCCACCTCCACCTAACCTGCTCCTTCCCACAATCACCACACTGTTGTCCATGTTCAGGAGTCTTTTTTCTTTTTTCTCAATTACTTCACCCCCTAAACACCCCCCAGAGCTGTCAATCTACTCTTTATAAGTCTGTCTCTAATTTACTTGTTATTAATACTTAAGTTTTTAAAAGTAATTCAAGTTAAATACAATTGTGATCAATTACTGAGCACCTATTAAGTACATATTAATTTTGTTTTATTGATTTTAATATAATATAGAGCAGTCTTTGTTAACACATTGTACATGAACAAAAATTAGCTGTGCAAAAGCTTATGATCAAAGACAATAACAGGGCAGTGTATATGCCAAAGAAAGGATTGAACATAGAAGGTTAACTTCATCCATATATTGCAGGGAAAACAAACAAAACTAAAAGACTAGTATTGCCCAAAGTGTAATTTAGTACTCCCTCAGCTCTGTGAGGCCAAGGGGAACTTCTGTTCCCAAGAGTTCTTTTCACATATCATGTGGCAGCATTTAATTCCCTAGGCACAGCTTGAAATAAGCAACAGCAACTCTTCAGAGAATTGCCGCATATTTGGCTAAATTCTTAAGTGCAATGCTATTTAAACTTTCAGCAGTCCTGGGAATATTTCCGACTGTTTCTCCATATTTCTACTTGTTTTAAATCAATACTCCATTAGGCACAATGGTTTTGTAGAACTCAACCATGAAATTTTATGACTATGTTTTCCATCCTCTTGTATCATTAAAAGGGTCTCTGCACAATTTACTAAAAAAATTTGGACAGGTTCTTCTGACTATAGTGAATTAAACCAATATTTCTAGATATTGTCTGATATTTGCTTTAATAAAAAGCAATTTTCACTATGACTATAGATCATCAGGATATCTTAGGGGTTTAGTTGAATTTGTTCAAAGAGATGCTCTTGGCAGAATTATATAAGTTTTCACAGAGTCAGTTTTCCTGGATGACATGTAGAAAGCCAGATAAAATATTATTAAAATCAGCTACATGAGAGATTTATGAAAATTATTCTTAGTTTTATGAAAAGTAATTTATTGGGTTTTAACTGATTCAGAGACGTTTGGAGATAGCTAATATTTTGATTTCAAAATAAAATTTTCAACTTACTAAAAGTTACAAATTATCAAAGAAATGGCAATGTCACACACAATGTTTCTCTATTGAAAATGTAAACTAAACCAGCCTTCCCAATGAAACGTATGGGACAATATACAAACATCATAGGCATTAGGGCTTAAAAAATGGAAACTAAACAAAATGTTCAGAAGATAATTGTGAGTTTTTATCTCTAAAATCTATGCCCCTATGGTTACTGCATTTGAGAATTAATTGTATTGCTGAAGCTTTCCTTAACTCTAGGTTAAATAAAGGCTATGCATACACTTAATAATTATATTATATACCAAGTCTGTCTGGAAAAATCCAGCCCTTGTTAACATAATGAGAATGGTTTGCACAACATTGATGTAACTCGGCAGCCAAGGAGAGTGGACTGGAAGCTCATGATGCCTTCACTGTACTAGTCAGTGGGGGTGGTAGATGCTATTGAAAGGGAAGAGATTTCAGACCATTAGTGAGATTCAAGAAGTATGACAAGCCAGCTGATGGAAACTAGGAGAACTGTGTGAGGTCCCAAGGTGGCTACTTTGAAGAGGACTGAGGCATCATTGTCCTATGTATGATAGTTCTTATATCTTATATCTTCTTCAATAAATGTCTCTATTTTTCACATTACATGGCTGGGTACTTTCCAGATGGACCTCATCGTACTTTTTATTTCATCTTGTGCGTGCATATGATATATACATAAAATTTTCTCATTATTATCATAATTGTAATTCATTTGCTGTTGAATATATTAATAATTATAGAGCACAGTGAGATTATTACTGTCATTTTAATTCTCACAATAGATCTATGAACTATTATATGTAAACTCATTTCCCTATTTTATAGACAAGACCATACAGCCTGAAAGAGGTTAATTTAACCAAAGTCACACAGCTTGTGTATTCTAGAAACAGGTTACAAATTTAAATGTGTCTGGTTCTATAATCTGAGTATTATTTTATCAGAAGCTGAAAGTCCTTGGCCCCTAGTGGTTAATTATATGATGAACTTAATTTATATTAGGTCATTGAGTTTCATAATGGATTGTGTTTGCAACAATTTTACTGCTTTTATTGTATTTTTGGACAAAAGTGTTTTAGAGATCTAATGGTACAAATTTCAAATATTTAAGTGTTACCCTGACTAATTTCAGTATGACTCATATAAAACTAATTTTTGCATGTGAACATGAAATAAAGTTTATAGATCACTGAGAACCTCAGTTTGAAAATACCTAAAAGAATCATAATAACTAATTGCATATGTTTTGGGAATGTTTAAAGGATACAATGTGTATAAATTTTCTAGTACAATTATTCATAGTCTGTTGTGTTCAATAAATACTATTTCCCTTTACAATTTCTCTTGTTGTTAATGTAAGTAAAGAAATTTCCATGTAAACCTAGCCTAGAAATATTTAACCACACAGAGTGATTTTTGGACCTTATTAATCAAGTTGATTTTGTCCATCATTAATTTATAATAAATAAATGTTTTGCTGGGTAGTGTTATGTCAACTTATTATGCTGGAGACTACATTTTCTTTGATTATTTTCCATGTTTATTTCCAGATTATAACTGGCAAAACACAACTAGTGTTCGGTAGGGAAGGCAGAAGAGAAATTGCAATTATCACAAATGGAAGGTTATTACAGTCAGAAACAGTAACAATCTCAGTGATTCTCATCTCATTTTTTTCACACTGTATACAGATCCTCTCGATTTCTGAAACAATAGTGAAATTATTTTTTCTTTCAAAACAAAATTTTTTCTGAAAAAATTTTTTGAGGGATCAGATAGTAGCTTTAGTGACATTTATTAATACCCACTATATCTCAACATTTTTCTGCTTAATGCTGTTATAGTTACAGAGACCTACTTGAACTAGTTAAATAAAAGTAGAAATCTATTGGACAGACACAGAGATATCTTTTGGAGCCTGAGTGGAGTTGGATTTACTTAGTACTAATATCTCAAGCTGAAAGGTGGTTAGGGAACTGCCGCTGCTGTCTCTTTTCTTCTACTCTGCATTTCTCAGTGAGATACCTTTTTAATGCAGTGTTTCATGACAGATAGACTTCTGTTTCCCTGTATTTAAAACACTTGGTTTACATCTCCTCAGCTTTAGTTAAAAGATATTTCTGCATCTCTGATTCAGATTTCTTAAAGGCTTGTCCATCTGTAAAACAGCTCTCCAGTGGAACCAAGGAGAGAATAATAGCTACCAAGTAATTTCCCCAAGGTAGAAACTGAGAGAACGGTCAGCATGTCTTATAGAGAAATTCCAGGATGTCTTTCATAGCATTGTGCTGAGTGGCTTAAGTATTAACCTAGGCAATATTGTTAATAACGTTGCTGATTAAGCCTGTTGGAAAGCTAAAAAAATTAATGATGACAATTATCTTTAATTTAAACCCTGTCTGCTGTAACTTTGAGTTTGATCAAACCCTTAGAACCACAATAAAACAAATACGGAGACATAGAGAATATGTGGAGAAAGAATTTTTTAAATATGAGCAAATATAAATTCTGCACTCAGATATTGAATTTGCTCTGAGAGAGAGAGAGAGAGAGAGAGAAGTATGAGACAGAGAAGTGGGGAGAGATAAAAAGAGGCAAGACAGTTTGCAGGTATAAACTTTCTAGAAAATGAGCCATTCATTAAATAGCTACACTTGATAGGGATCATTCAACACTTATTTGTAAAGCTAATATTCATGCTTTTAAATTATTACTTTGTAATGGTGGTGAACATTTTAAGAAATGTAATACAAAATTTATTACCAAGGTAGAAAAATATTAAATTTCAATTCCAAGGAAGAAAAAATATTATCTATGTTCTACAAGGAAAATGGTTTGTATTTTTTAATACATTATTTTGATGAAATTGTGTATTAATAAACAGCTTCATATAGAACTGGTATGTAGGGCTGGAGGTTATGGTAAGTATGTGTTCTTTTGAAGTACTGCATTCCTGTTCATTAGGGAACCCAGTTGGCTATAGTGCATTCATAAAATATAACCCGAATGGCTCAACAAAGGATTGAGATGATTTGATATTTAAATGATTTGCTTTAGGGTAAAATGCAATTCATCATGTCTAAGTGACTTCAATAATAACATAAATCACTCTTTTTCATATTTCAACCCTAATCCCCCTACTCTGATTTGTATATTGTATAACATGAAATGTCAGGTGAAGTTTTAGATGTGACAAAGGGAGAAGTGGGGAGGGATGAAAAAAGACAATTAGTCTTTAAATTAGTTCAAGGATGCCATGCATGTGAGTTAGCAAGGAATTCACACTACTTTTAATAGTAATATATGGGCAAAAATGAGAACTAAGACATCTGTAGGTAGAGGCTGGGATCTGGTTACTTACTATTCAGGAAGGCTTCAGAAATCCTGCAACACAAAGAGGTAGAGGTAGAATTTCAACAAGATAAAAAAAAAAAAAAAAAAAAGTTTAGAGTGACAAATTCTTCCTGGTTTGCTTTGAGACTTTCAAAGTGAAAACAATTTTCTGGCAAATTGGGGTTATTATTATCTTAGAACAGAGAAATGGAGAAAAAGTTAATATGTAAAGATTCGTATACGACAACTGCTGAAGTCCTAAATCCTTTTGAGTTGAAACATTGGTAAGCTCACTTTCTATTCTTATGCAATACGTCTCCATCCCTTATATTTAGGAGCTTAAAATCTAGATGAGGAACACAGTCCCCCGCCTATTCCATCCCCAACTTCCAAAGTATGCACACAGAAAACCAAAACCTTTTTATAAATATCTCTTTTATCTTTTTATAGGTCCCTGAACTGTGTATTTGCTTTGGGAAAATATGTATACATGCACATGTGATAACTATACAATTATAATTATATTTTATGATTTATGTAACAATAAAAATGCTTCTTCCCAAAGATGGTGGCTGGGTAGGTAGCGATGTTGTCTGCTTGCTCCCATTGCAGAAGGACTTGGTGTGCAAACACGGAGAGGAGTGAGTGAGTGAGGATTTCAGACAGCGTGAACAGGGAAGGGAGTGTGGGAGCAGCGTGAAGGAGGGCGGCAAGTTCAGCCGCACTCTCCAGGCTCAGTCGCTGGGCCTCCCAGACCCGTGCCTCTGCTGCACCACGCTGGAAAGGGGCAGCTGCTGACCAGCTCATTAGCCAGGATCTGCTTGGAGGATTCCCCCTGCCAAGGGCACACTGACCAGCAAAGTCCTGGAGGGAGTTAGCGAGAAGGACTGGTTGAAATGGCCGGAGGCATGGGAAGACCGTGAACAGCCAGGACTGTGAGAAACTGTATGAACTGAGTCTAGGTGGGGACTCACTTGGCTGGCAACCCTGGGCTGGCAACTCTGCGCTCCGGGTGCTTGAACCAGGGATCCACCAAACAAAGAGATGTAACTGAGCCAGGGAGAGGGACCTGTAAGGGAAAGCTGCGGTGGAACTGCAGACTCGGTAAGGACCCCAGGTGGACAGGTGTCACACACAGGCATACAGGCAGGGACTCGAGCTGGTGCTGCAGCTTGGAGGCAACACAGAGACTGTTTTGAAGGAACAGAAACAGACCTTGAGGCAGGGCAGGGACTACAGGCATGCGCGAGCTGGCCCACCAGCAGAACAGCATTGCTAGACAAGCCAGAGGAGGAGTGAGGGTGCCGCACGACCAGGGAGGAGGGGACTCAACTAAGTGCGGCTCACAGCAGAGCAGTGGCAGGCCCATGGGTCAGAGACCAGCAACCCCAGAATCAAGCTGGATCGCCTCATAGCCAGCCATCCAGAAAAGATTTGAAATCCATGAATTTTAACCAAGTGCGGATCCAAAAAAAGAAGAGGTACCCAAAGGTTGTACTGGGAAAAACTCTTTCTTTAATCTGTTTCCTACCTTCTTTCACTCCTATTCTTCCTTTTTAATTTTTGTTTGTTTCTTTGTTTGTCTGTTTTGTGTATCCTCCCTCTCACACTAAACGTATAACATACAACTGCTATATAAACTTAGTACTATACACTTCCACTTTCTCACTTCATTCTTCATTCTTCCCTCCCTTTTTCAACATACAATGTAAATATTACTTACTGTCTCACATAGCCTTGACCCTACTTGCTACTATTATTATTCTATTATCTCCCCTCTCAAAAATCATCTTTCTTTCATTTAAAACAACTCCTATCTGTTTCTCCTATAATATAATAGCCCTAACCTCTCTACATTTATATTAATACTGGCTCATTTGCTGTTGATAGTGGGATTGTGGGTGGGTGGTATTTTGGAGGGTGTGGGTTTCTTGCCTGGGTTGTGTGTTTATATTTTAACAGCATTTTCACAAAAGAACTCAAGACAAGGTGGGAAGAGTGACCCTCAATCAACTAGCCAGAGGGAAATATCCACAAAAAAATAACTGAAATACAACCAGACATCTTAAACACATGGTATAAAGGACATCCCAAGAACATCAGGCTCAGGAGATCAAAGAGACTCCACCACTTAATCCCTCAGGTCTCCTACACAGAATCTCATACCATGAAGGCAGAAAATCAAAGCAGACAAATCTAAGAAACAAAAACAAACAAGAAGCATCCAACTTGGGGAGACACAGAAACAACCTCCCAATGAAAGAAAAAGAGGAATCCCCAAAAAGAGAGATAGATGGAATAGACATAAGCCAACTATCAGACATGGAATTCAAAAGAACGGTTATAAGGAAGCTCAATTAACTTGATAAACTCAAAGAAAACTACAACGAACTCCAGGGGAATTACAAGGAACCCAGGGAAACTACAGACAGTTGCAGGGAAGCTACAAGGAACTTACAGGGAACTACACCAGCATAAAAAAGACATAGAAACTATCAATAATAACCAGAAAGAAATGAATAATACAATTTCTGAACTGAAGAACACTGTAGACTCAATCAAAAGCAGGCTAAACGAAGCAGAGGATCAGATCAGTGAGTTAGAGGACAATGTAGAAAAAAATTCCCAGACAATACAACAAAATAAAAAAACTATTTTAAAAGAATGAAGAGAAATTAAGAGAATTGCAGGACAACATGAGACTAAACAACCTTAGAATCATAGGGATACAAGAAAGAGAAGAAGAGGAGCAATGGCTAAAAAACTTGATTAAAAATGTAATGACAGAAAATTTTCCTAACTTGATGAGAGAAAAATTCATGCAAGTCCAGGAAGCACAGAGGGTTCTAATGAAGATGAACCCAAAAAGGCCCATTCCAAGGCACATTATAATTAAAATGGCAACATTCAAAGACAAAGAGAGAATCCTAAAAGCAGCAAGAGAAAATCAGCAAATAACATACAAGAAAGCTCCAATAAGGCTATCAACTGATCTCTCAAAATAAACACTACAAGCCAGAAAGAAATGGCAAAAATTATTTCAAGCAATTAAAAACAAAGGCCTACAACCAAGAATAATATACCCAGCAAGGCTCTCATTCAAAATGAAAGTTGAAATAAGAAGTTTCTCAGACAAAGAAAAACTAAAGTAATACATTTCCACCAAACCAGCATTGCGAGAGATGTTAAACAGAATGCTTTAAGAAAAAGAAGAAAAATAGAGGGGGAGAGAAACACAGGTACAAAGGAAAATAAGTAAATACTTGCCAATAATAACCTTAAATGTAAATGAATTAAATGCTCCAATCAAAAGACAGAGAGTAGTGGAATGGATATAAAAAACATGACCCACATATATGCTGTCTGCAAGAGACAAACCTCAAAACAAAAGATTTACACAAACTGAAAGTGAAGGGATGAAAAAAAGTATTCCAAGCAAACGGATGTGAAAAAAGAAAACTGGGGAAGCAATACTTATATCAGACAAAAAGGATTTCACATCAAAGGCTATAAAAAGAGACAAAGAAGGACATTTCATAATAGTTAAGGAAATAATCCATCAAGAAGATATAACCCTGGTAAACATATATGCACCCAAAATATGAGTACCCAAATATATAAGGAAAATACTAGATCATAAAAAGTATATCAACAGCAGCACACTCATAGTAAGGGAATTTAACACCTCATTATCAACAATAGAGAGATCTTCAAAGCAAAGAAACACCAAGGATATTGAGGCTTTGAACAACACAGTAGATCAAATGGACTTAACTTATATATTTAGAACTTTTCCTCCCAAAGAAGCAAAATATACATTCTTTTCAAATGCACATGAGATATTTTCAAAGACAGACCACATAATAGGACACAAAACAAGCCTCAACAAATTCAAGAAAATTGAAATTATATCAAGCATCTTCTCAGACCACAATGCCTTGAAACTAGAAATCAACCTCAAGAAAAAAAGATTAAAGACATCCAAACTCATGGAGAATGAATAACATGATATTAAATCATGAATGGGTTAACAATGACATCAAGGAAAAAATCAAGAAGTTTCTGGAAACTAATGATAATGAACACACAACAGCCCAAGGCTTATGGGACATAGCAAAAGCAGTCCTGAGATGACAGTTCATAGCAATACAGGCCTACCTGAAAAGAATAGAAGAATCTCAAATAAAAAATCTAACCCTACAGCTACAAGAACTAGAACAACAACAAACAAAGCCCAGGGCAAGTAGAAAGAAGGAAATCATCAAGATCAAAGCAGAATTAAATGACATTGAGACCGAACAAACAATTCAAAAGATTAACAAAAGTAGAAGTTGGTTCTTTGAAAAAATAAACAAAATTGACAAGCCTTTAGTCAGGCTCATCAAGAAAAAAAGAGAGAGGATCCAAATTAAAAAAAAAAATCAGAAATGAAAGAGGAGAAATAACAATTGATATCACAGAAATACAAAGGATTGTAAGAAATTACTACAAACAACTGTATGGCAAGGACAACCTACATAAAATGGACAAATTTCTAGAAACATATAATCTTCCAAAACTGAATCAAGAAGTGGAAAGCCTAAACAGACCAATAACAAAGAGTGAAATTGAAACAAAAATCAAAAAACTCCCAGCACACAAAAACCATGGACTGGATGGCTTTACGGGAAAATTCTACAAAACATTTAGTAAAGAACTAACACCTACCCTTCTCAAATTATTCCAAAAAAATCCAATAAGAAGGAAAACTCCCAAACTCATCATATGAAGCCAGTATTACCCTAATTCCAAAACCAGGTCAAGACACAACGAAGAAAGAAAACTACAGGGCAAAATCGCTGATGAACATAGATGCTAAAATCCTCAACAAAAATATTGGTAAACAGGATCCAGCAACACATTAAAAAGATCATACACCACAATCAAGTGGGATTCATCCCAGGGATGCAAAGATGGTTTAATATTCGCAAATCAATAAATATAATACATCACCTAAACAAAATGAAAGATAAAAATCACGTGATCATATCAATAGATGCAGAAAAATTATTTGAAAAAGTACAACCATTTATGATGAAAACACTCAACAAAATGGGAATAGAGGGAGCATACTTCAACGTAATTAAGGCCATATATGAGAAACCTGAAGCCAACATCATACTCAATGGACAAAAACTGAAAGTACCTAGGAATAAACTTAACCAAAGAGATAAAAGACTTATACTCAAAAAACTATGTAACACTGAATAAAGAAATTAAGGAAGATACAATTAAATAGAAGCAAACACCATGTTCATGGATGGGAAGAATCAACATTATTAAAATATCCATACTACCCAAAACAATTTACAGATTCAATGCAATCCCTATTAAAATACCAGTGACATATTCACAGACCTAGCACAAATACTTCAAAAATTTATATGAAACCAAAAAACACTCTGAATAGCCCAAGCAATCTTGAGACAAAAGAACACAGCAGGAGGAAACACAATACCAGACATCAAACTATACTACAAAGCCACTGTGATCAAAACAGTCTGGTACTAGCGTAAGAACAAACATATAGATCAGTGGAACAGAATAGCAAGCCCAGATATAAACCCAGGACTATAGAGTCAACTAATATTCGATAAAGGGGGAAGAAACATCAAATGGAGTGAAAAAAGCCTCTTCCACAAATGGTGCTGAGAGACTTGAACAGGGACATGCAAAAAAAATGAAACTAGACCACCAACTTACACCACACACCAGAATAAACTGAAGATGAATCAAGGTCTTAAATGTAAATCGTGACACCATAAAAGTCCTAGAGGAAAACATAGGCAGGAAAATTTCAGATATCCCACATAGCAATATTTTCACTGATATATCTCCTAAGGCAAGGGAAATAAAGAAAAGAATAGACATTGGACTACATCAAACTAAAGAGTTTCTGTTCAGCAAAAGAAAACACTAGCAAGGTGAAAAGGAAACCAACCATGTGGAAAAACATATTTTCCAATGATACCTCAGACAAGGGATTGATCTCCAAAATATATGAAGAACTTACACATCTCAACACCAAGGAGACAGACAGCCCAATTAAAAAATGGGCAAAGAACCTGAACAAACACTTCTCCAAGGAGGATACACAGAAGGTCCATAGACACATGAAAGAATGCTCAACATCACTAGCCATCAGAGAGATGCAAATAAAAACCACAGTGAGATACCATCTCACACCTGCCAGGAAGGCCATAATCAACTAATTAACAGACAACAAGTGCTGGCGAGGATGTGGAGAAACAGGAACTTTAGTTCACTGTTGGTGGGAATACAGACTGGTGCAGCCACTGTGGAAAGCAGTATAGAATTACCTCAAAAAACTAAAAATGGAGCTGCCTTTGGAACCAAAGATTCCACTGCTAGGATTATACCCAAAGAATCCTAAAATCCCAATTCAAAAGAACTTATGCACCCCTATGTTCATAGCAGCACTGTTTACAATAGCCAAGTGCTAGAACAGCCTAAGTGCCCATCTGTAGATGAGTGGATCAAAAAACTGTGGTACATTTACACAATGGAATACTATGTAACAGAAAGAAAGAAGAAACTCCTACCATTTGCGACAACATGGATGGAGCTAGAGAGAATTATGCTTAGTGAAATAAGCCAGGAACAAAAGAAAACTACCATATGATATCACCAAATACAGGAGACTAATGAACAACACAAACAAATGAACAAAATTGAACAAGGAACAGAATAACAGTTATCAGGGGGGAGGGAGAGAAGGGGGATAACTAGGGGAAGGGTCTAGTTGAGGAACTAGTATAAATGACCCATGGACGTGGATAACAGGGTTGGGTATGACTGTGGGAGAAGGTGTGGGCTGTGTTGGGGGGAGTATTGGGGGGGAACTGGGACAACTGTAATTGAAAAACAATTAAAAAAATACTAAAAAATAAAAAAATAAGTAAAAAGAGGTAATAATCTCTTGTGACATCAGGAATGGTTACTGTGGTAATAATTACAATACAGCACCTCAGAAAATTATGACTCCATGAGAGAAATAAACAGCAGGAGTTGATCATACTAATAAGCTTTCTTCTAAATGTTGTTAAAAATTAATATTCAAAGACACAAGAAAAGTATGTGTGTAGAGATACTGCTAAATAAATTATCTTTTATGTTTTCAGAGATTTAGAAAATAAAAAGTTCATCTTTAACATTCTAAAAAAAAAGTGCTTCTTCCTTTCATAGGTATCCTTAATCTTCATATAAATATACATTTAACGGACAAGTAAACATCAGTGGTATTAATATATTATTTCAATATGAATTTGCATGTCACTTATATCAGGTCTTGTTCTTCTAATGATAGGTGATATGTTAATAAACGTCTTTTAAAACACATATTGTCTTTGTTGACTTATAACCTCAATGAATTCCTGGGTCAAATCACAAGCTCCTTACACAAGTATGTCTTTAGAAGTATTGTGAAATTTTACCCTGTACTTTTAAGAAGTTTATACCAATTTAAATGCTAATGATACAAGATCCATGCTTCAATTTTACTGAAACTATGTTAGCAATGTGTGTTTTAATTGATTTTTCTAATAATTTAGCTAATGTAAAAATAGTACCTCAGGGTTATTTTAGCAAACATTTCTTTAATCATCCCCAACAGTGAATATCTTTCCCTGTGTATGTTTACCCTTTTCTTTTTGTGTCAGTTTTCTCTTTGCATTTATGTAATTTTTAAAATTGCTCTCCTATAGGTGGAAGGTTCCATTTAGGCATTTTCTTCTTTCGATAGTTATAAATTGCTTGCAAGTCTAAAAGGGAAAATAAAAGGTTTCATTTGGCATTTCCATTTGCAATACTGCTCCATCCATTAGGATGAATGTCACATCATGTCATAGTGAGTGATATTTAATAGATGGCTGGGACAGTTGGGGAGCAAAACTCCTTAGATTGTGTTTACAGCTTCAGTGATGCCAGATGCTCTTTTCCTAAAGCTGCCTAAAAAGGGCTGAATTTGAAATGGCTAACAGGCAAAACAAAATTACAGAGAAAAACTATGATAAATGTGCATTTGGAAGGCAATGTCAAGGATATGAACAGGTAACCTATCCCCTGAAACCACGTTTTTCAAAAAGACTATAATTCTTCTGAACTACATAATGTAAATAGTATGGAAGTTGTCTTTAAGGTGTAATTTATTGCACTGTTTACAGGAAAACATAAATCAGGAGACCAGCACAACAAGGTAAGACATACAGAAACAGAATACAGAACTATGGCATGAGAATAATGAAGAGAGATTTTGAGTTGGTAAGGAAATTAGAAGCCATTCATTCTTACTTTTCAATTGTTTTTCTAAATAGTGTTGTTTAAAATGATTAACATTATATGAGAATTGAAAAATAGCATGCCTGGGCTAGGAATTCTCATGAATAGACTGTAGTCTGCAGTATAATTTTATTTGGCTATAATTAAACTTCTTCCTTCTCTTGCTTATAATGGAAGGTAAAGGGTAAGTGCTGAAGAAAGGTTCTGAAGCGATGGAAAATTCACCCACAGTCTTGTCTCCCACTTTGGCTGAAAAACATCCCTGTAGTCTGATTTCTGCACTGAGGCTGACTCATGCTACTTAGAACTTCAGGGCATCCATCTCTGTCCTATTTTTGCCATCCATCTAACACAGATAAAGGTGTTCCTTCTGTCACTTGGCCTGTCAAAATAGCAGTTTTTTGTGTAGTTGGGAAAAACGGTTCTGAGTATAAGTAATTGTGTGTTCTGAAATCTTCTACATGTGTTACTTGTTGAAGCAGAATGGAGTGATGTTATAAGAATTCAGTTGTCCTTCCTGATGATCTAGGCAAGTTCAAATTCCAAATCTACCGCTCTCCCAGGTGTTGTGGGTCCTTACAAATAACTTGATTTTTCTGGATCTTCTTTTATTTCCACTTTCAAAATTTAGACAAAATGCTGTGTGATATCATTGAGAGAATTATAAAAAGTTCTCTTTTAGAAATTTTCTGATAAAAAAGTTGACCTCTGGGAAGAAAGTAGCCCTTCAAATGTAACATTTTCTTTCTTTTTTATTTGTATTTTATCTATTGGTAGTTTAGCAGATCTACATTTAGTGTTCAAGGTATTTCATTTGTTCTCAGCATTTTTTTCTGTTTTCTGCATAATTGTAGAAGTGTTCAATAGACATTAACTATGCAAATACACCTACATTTGAAAGGCTGGTTAATGATTCTAAAAAAGTTTGGAAACAATCTTAACAGTGGGCCAGTCTGCTGAAAGTCAAACGTAGATAAATATAACCCAGAAACGGGCATATATATTTATGCTTATGTGTGTATACCCTCACTTAAACATACTCAAAAAATGAATCCAACATATAAACATATAGCATCATGATCTGATTTTCTCTTTGTAACACTGATTCATGAAAAATGTTCCATTCCTTTTTTCAAGTATTCCTGAAAATAAAGCATTTAATAGCTATAGAATATTGCATTTTTGAATGTCAAATTCTTAATTCCTTTATTGAAAGACATTTTGATTACTTTGATTTCATGATTAAAATTTGAAGGAAGTTATCTGCAGTAATCTGTAATAAGATGAATCTGTTGTTTCTTTAAGATAGATTTTTAAAAATGAGCATTATTATCACTATGGATAGAAATTTGTTAAATAATAAGGGTAGGCGTTGCCAAATAACCTTATAGTGAATTATATTTTAAATGCAGCAGCCACAGAAGCATTTATAACATAAAAATAATGTTTTTAGGCATTTTAGCTTAAATCAGTGGATTTCCACTGCTCTCAGAATAAAATGCACGATCTTAAACATAAATCAGGGTGTTGTACAATCTGTCTTCTGCTCCCCTCTTTAACCTTATCTTGAACCACACCCCCACCTCTTGACTTCTTTCCAGCCACCTTGGACTACATTTGGTTTCTCACCAAATCAAGGCATTTCCTGCCTCAAGGTCTCTGCACTTGCTCTTGCCTGGATATTTCACTTTTATCATAATCTCTTCCTTTGCAGTTCAAGTTAAATATCACTGCTATAGACTTTCTTAAACCACGTTCTCGAAAGATAACTACCTAATTGCTCTCTATTGCATCAGAGGGTTTACTTGTTTTACATACAGCTCTCATCCCAGTAGAAGAGAGGATCCATGAGGAAAAGAATTGGGATCTTGGCACAGTGTGGAGCATATTGGAGCTGCTCACTATTTTTCAAATACATAGATATTGACTGCTAGCCTAGTTATATGTCAGCTGTCATATGTGCTGAAACTATTTCCGCTATCATTTACTTTTATTGCTGTTTCTTAATTTATGCAAATGGTATTTTAAAGATTTACATATTCAGATATCACAGTCATTCACTACCATTTTTAATCATTTTGCTTGCAAAGCCCTGGGCTACTTGAGATGAGTTACACATGGTATTTTCTTCTAAGTGTTCCTGACTTCAATTTTTACTCAAAACCATTTTATCTTTCTAAAACTTATTTTGGCATATAGTATGAGTTATGACTAATTTATTGTTTTCTATAGGAAGGAATGATTGGAATGTTCTTCTTACCACTGTTAAATGATTAATACATTCTCTGCTGGTTTGAAACATGTGGTAGACAGAGTAATGTCCATATTCATACCCTCAAAACCTATGAATATTACCTTATGAAAGGGACTTTGCCCATGTGATTAAATTAAAGATATTGATATAAGATTATCTTGAATTATCTTGGTTTTCCCAGTATGATAGGAGGGTCCTTTTAAGACAACAACAGAAGAGGCAGATTACATAAGTTTTTCATAAAAACACTTCGTAGTCACTAAGTTTATTGTATTTTGTTAAAATACCATGAGAATACCAATACAAACTACTTATTTAAATATCTTATGTTCTAATATATAATATACATGTAGATATATGTCTATATACCTATCTATTTCTGTCTATTGATCTATCCTTTTCTCTTGTTGGAAGAGATGCATATGAGGTCTTTTCCAACTTTTAATATTTTGCCAATCCTTAGGCAAATAGCATTTTTAGTTACTATAATTATAAAATATTGAGATATTTAGAAAAGCATATAAATAGAAAAACATTTATATATATATATGTAAATATATATATATATGCAAATATAAATAAGATATTTTTCCTAACAAAACTCCAATTTTATTTGGGATGGGCTTGTGCTCAATTAAACGTGTACACTTTCCATCTATCCTTGCTAATAGGTATAATCCATAGTGTGGTCTATGAAATGAGAAAACTGGCACAGACGCAGTTGGCAGGTCTCTTGGCCTTTATCACCCCCACATAGAACAGAGATAGAATTTCTCCAGGGGAGCTCAGAAGATGTGTGAGGCAGGGGCGCAGCAAGGCGGTGGCACTATAGAGTGAGTGTTTGTGTGGTGAGCTGAAGCCTGTCCTAACCAGTGCAGCTTAGAATCACTTTCTTCATTCCTACAACAAACGTTCTGCTAGCTTCGAAGCCTTTCTCTTTAAGTTATTTTTCTGGATAAACTTTGAAAACAAATAATTTTTATTTCCAAAATTATTTCACTGGTATTTGTTAGGAATTGTAGTAAACCAAACAGTAAATGAATTTGAGGAGACTCCACATGTTTGCAGTAAGATCACACCACCAATGATTATACATGATATATTTATTTACTTATTAATATATTCTGTTTTCTGTTTATCAGGGAAATATTTTATTTCTTATCACAAGAATCCTTAGATTATTGGGTTACCAGTCTTCTGATAACTTTGACTTTTATTGAACCACTGGAAAACCAGGTTCGCTATCATTTAAAAACTGTACCAAGAAACCCCAAATGAACAAACTTCAAATTACTCATATTAGTAAGAGGAATCATTGTCATCAGTAATAAAAAATTAAAAATAGATATATTTTATAGGTATAAGTAGTAACCAAATAATGATACAAAAATGGTTGGTTACATTTCCTGTCCATAATTGTCACATGATTGTTAAAAACTTGATGTATTTAGAAAAAAGAAATAGACGTGGATTACCTATCAAAATACAACAAAATTGTCTCCCTAGAGTAAGTTCAAATATTTGTCTTTATCTATCTGACTTATGTCATTTGGCATAATGCCCTCAGGTTTCATTCATGTTATCCCACATGACAGGATATCTTCTTTTTTAAGTTTGAATAGTATTCCTGTGCGCGCGCGCGCGCGCGCGCGCGCGCGTGTGTGTGTGTGTGTGTGTGTGTGTGTGTGTGTGTTGTAACGGGTGGAGACATAAAGGGCATGAGCCTGGGTTCTGCCTTTATTGGGGTCCAAGTAAGAAGCCTAGAGTTTTGTGGCTCACTCTTTCCTGGTCACTATAAAACATAAGAATGGAAACTTAAAGTGCAGGAAGAGAAAAAACAAAGCGTCCAAATAGTCAATAATAAACAAAATCAACCAAGATCCCTAAAACAAAGGAGCCAGGGGTGGGCAGCGGGCACCTGGTCTAGCTCTCTGTCTAGTTGCATAGCAGGCAGTGATAGCTGTCTTTGAAGTGGATATCTCTGCAATCTAAGCTTACTGTCAGGAACTTGCATTAAACAAACAAACAAGAAAAATAGAGAGGGAGACTCAAATGTCAGAGCTTACACTACAGCAACCTGAAGTTACTTCACAAAGTGGGAACTCAAATCACATAAGGAGCCACCGCACTGCAAAGCCTTGGGTGTTCACACAATGCATTAGTTTAGGAACGGAGCACTGCGTCTTCTGTGCAATCGTCTTTGAAACCCAGCACATTCATATGAGCTGTTTCCTACACTGGCTGCATTTCAACCTTCTTTAGGGCAAGAAACAGGCCCTTTATTCAGTGTGTAAATGCTGGATGACAGACGAAGTGCCAATAAAGCTCAGAGTACATTCTTGAGACTGCCTTTCACTGACTTTTTTTCCCTATTTTTTTAGGGTAAGAATTACAAACCCTGAAGTAATATTATACATTTTAAAAATTCAAGAAAAAATATTTTGTGATTTTTATTGAGCAACCCCTAATATTTTATAGAGTGTTTTACTCTTTCTAAGACTTTTACATATTCATTATCTGATACCATTTCTAATTCTAACAAAAATTATGAGAAATGAAACATCTATCTTCTGATTAAATTTTAAACATCAAACAGAATTAGTTTTAGAAGAATGTGAATCTCAGAACACTAGGCAATGAGGTTCTAGGTCCTCCACTACTTACAAATACTGATTTGTGGCACTGGTTGCAAACTAATGTACTGCACAAACCAACAAAAATATATGAGTTTCTTCTCAAAAATATTTTGAAGAGGTATATTAGTATCTCTCTTTCACAATTTTTTTAAAAAGAGGTTAATAAAAAGCTTGTGAAAGATTAGCAGTGATAACAAGAAAGAGTAGATATAACAGTACTTCTGTTATCTTTTCCATTGATAACAAAATAGAGGAGGTTGCCCAGATGGACCTCACAGAGGGATAGGCAAGACCTAGCAACTCCTAACCCAAGCCTGTTTATTCATTGGTGATAATCAGTTCCATCTATACCTCAGAGGGGGAAAATGTATGCTGGATTGTGGGAATTAAGCATATGAGTTTTATTTGGGGAAAAGTAATTCAATGTAGCAAACCAAGCATGGATATCTTTTCAAAGAAAAATAAGAAATGAGATGTTCTCTAACAAAAGTAAGTAGCATAAGTCACAGGATGATTAAGCCTGAGTTTAATCTGGGCGTGAGAACAAATGGCAATTTTATGTCTTATGTTATGATAAGATGGAAGCATATCATTCTCTCACAGAAATTATCTGTGTAGAATATATTTTAGGTTCTCTCTCTCTCTCTCTCTCTCTCTCTCTCTATGTATGTATATATATATATATATATATATATATATATACACACACACACACATATATATATATGCACACACACACACACATAGTGTGTGTGTGTGTGTGTGTGTTAATTACATTGTTTTCCTTGTGAAGAATGCAGATTTATCCACAGGAGGATTGATAATACCTTTGACAATCCCACATGCCTGAGCTTCTAGGACAAAAGACAAGCTGAGGAAGAGTGATACCTACATTAGCCAACAAATCTTATTTTTCAGAGCTATTTTTAAACTTTTTTTATTATTTTATTTTTCGGTTTTTCAATTACAGTTGTCCCATTTTCCCCCATTGCTCCCCCCACCCAGCCCATCCCATCTCCCAGAATCTTATCCCTCCCCGTTGTCCATGTCCATGAGTCATTTATACGTGTTCCTTGACTAGACCTTTCCCTTACTTATCCCCTTTCTCTCCCTCCCCCTCCCCCCTACTGACTACTATTCTACTCCTTGTCCTATTTAGTTCATTTGTTTGTGTTGCTCTTTAGTTTCCTGTATTGGGTGATATCATACGGTATTTTGCTTTCTTTGTCTGGCTTATTTCACTAAGCATAATTCTCTCTAGTTCCATCCATGTTGTTGCAAATGGCAGGAGTTCCTTCTTTCTTTCTACTACATAGTATTCCATTGTGTAAATGTACCACAGTTTTTTGATCCACTCATCTACAGATGGGCACTTAGGTTGTTTCCAGCACTTAGCTATTGTAAACAGGGCTGCTATGAACATACGGGTGCATAAGTTTTTTTGAATTAGGGTTTTAGGATTTTTCGGGTATAATCTTAGCAGTGGAATTGCTGGTTCCAAAGGCAGTTCCATTTTTAGTTTTCTGAGGTAATTCCATACTGTTTTCCATAGTGGCTGCACCAGTCTGCATTCCCACCAACAGTGCACTAGGGTTCCCATTTCTCCACATCCTCGCTAGCACTTGTTGTTTGTCGATTTGTTGATGATGGCCATTCTGACTGGTGTAAAGTGGTATCTCATTGTGGTTTTTATTTGCATCTCTCTGATGGCTAATGATGTTGAGCATTTTTTCATGTGCCTATGGACCTTCTGTATGTCCTCTTTGGAGAAGTGTTTGTTCAGGTCCTTTGCCCATTTTTAAATTGGATTGTTGTTTTCTTGATGTTGAGTTGTATAAACTCTTTATATATTTTGGAGATCAGTTCCCTGTCTGTGATGTCATTGGCAAATATGTTTTCCCATATTGTTGGTTTCCTTTTCATCTTGCTGATGCTTTCTTTTGCTGAGCAGAAACTCTTTAGTTTGATGCAGTCCCATTTGTTTATTTTTTTAAAACTTTGATGTTATCTGCTACAATCATGTTTTTGAATGATGACTCTATCCTCTTAGCTTTCATTTTCCAAAATCTCATTCTGTCTGTGCAGTTAACAGTTGTGTCTTCTGTTTTTGATCAACAGTGAAGAATTCATTTGGGTTCAACACAATGCTCAGTGATTCATTTGGTTTTTCATTCAAACATGGGGTTTTGGGTACACTTTTTTTTTGTGGTGTATGTGAGTCATTATGATTCAAAGCCCATTCCTTGAGCTGAATCCTGAAGTATACCTATCACCAGAAATTTTCCAAATAACAGACTTCCTTTATGAAAACATTTATAGTCCTTCTGAAGTATTTCATTTATATACTTTCTAGATTAGATTGTGTTGCAGTTATTTTATGGTTTTTTCTGCACATTTTAGCATGCTTACAAAGAATAGCAAAAAAAAAAAAAAAAAAAAAAAGAACTAAAAAACCCACAAAAATTTAAGGTAAGTATATGAATGACAAAATTCTGCAGATATTTTGTATGTACTTAGTTAGAAATAATGAAAATTGAACAAAACACACTCAGGCAATGGTTATGTACCCATCCTCTGAGACATGTTTAAGAGATATTGAGTAAATTTATTTCTTCACTCATTTATTCATCCAACAGATTCTCATTGCCCAATTATGAGTCATGAACCTACTAAACACTGAGGATCAGTAGATAATCTGACCACAGTAATTTCTAACTTCATGGAATTTAGTCTAGTTGGTAGGTACATCCATTAAATTAATGATTCCATTAATAATTGAATACAATTATAATTGAGTGATTCCGGTCAAAACATTTAAACAGACAATGTGGCACTCTGCCATAAAATCATTGTCAACAGAGCTGACATAACAGTATACACTAGGGACATTAATTGGGAGAGCTGCCTTGTATGCTTGTGGTGTAACTCTCCTGACAGAAGAACTTCCTATGCATTTCTATCTTAAACATCTCTCTTTTGAACAACAGAGGGAAAGGTTAAGAGATATTTTAAAATCACATACAAAAAACTTCCAAATTATTGCACATGTAGTTCACTGTCCTCACTATGGTGAACACAGTTCTGGTCATTTTGTGGTATTCTCAAAAATGTAGCATTAATGACCTCTTTCTCAGACTTAATTTGTTGTAATAAACTTGAGAGTAAAATATTAAAATATATTTGATCCAACTTCAATTATTCTGAGAGGGATTTATCACAAAATTAAATATTTATTTGTGGGAACAGCAGGAAGAGATAATTTGGTAAAACACTAAATAATAACTATTCTGGTTTAAAGCTGATATTCTATCAGTGACAAAAGGGGAAACATTTCTAGGTCATTTGGGAATCCCCCATGCAAAACAGCACCCATTTTTGAATGGAAACATGTTTCTCACAAAGCTGACCCCTATCTCTGGAACCCTAATTTGTACAACCTCATGTTTAAGTAGTTGAATGTTTAGAATGTTAACTAGTGAAACATTTTTAATAATGATCAAATTTGCCTAAACAGGCCTTTAACTGCTAGAGCAGAAGATTTGAACAAAAACTGAACTTTTTTTTCATTGCCAACAACTATAGACAGATGACATTTATGACATTTATAAGGTACTATTTGCAACTACAGTGCTATTTAACTAGTGATTTCCTCTTAGGAATATAAGGTATAAAAAAGGTTATTTGATTGTTTTAGTAAAATAGTAACCTGTAATAAGACTAAAAGCAATAATATATATCCAAAAGAGAAATAATTCCCTAAATATTAGAAATCACTTAATTTTTGCCACAGTTCATTTATGTATACAGAGAGAAAAAGTCTGCCCCGTTTTGTTTTGTTTTTCCCCTACTGTAACTCTTCCTCTTCCTTCAGATATCAGAATGACTTTTACTGAGCACTATGTGACCAATCATTTATAAGTGTTTCCTACACATGCATTCATTAAATACTTTGAACAAATCTAGGAAATATATAGTACTTTTCCCATTTTATAAAGGAAGTGACTGTATCACAGAGAGGTAAAGAATGTAAGCAGTTTCACAACTAGTAAAAAGCCAACACAAAGCTAGGCATTGTACTTCTTGCTCCTGGCTGCAAGGTCTGTACTCTTACATGTTCTTCTGTCCCACATGTCTTCTCGCATCTGTGCCTCTGCCATGATCCTTTCCCTGCTTGAGATATTTCCCCTGTAACTTTCCCTGTAAAACATAGTCACACTCTAACTTTCAAGCTAAGTATAATCTCCTCAAAGGAACCTATGTTTTCCTGTTCTTAGCAGGATAAGAAGACACTTGTGTTCGCTGTTGAATAACTCTATGTTAACAGCATTCCTCACACTATATCCCAATTGCCTTTTACCCTCTCTGTCTTCCCTATTAACTTGAGATCCTGAAAGGCAGGCATATTACAACCCCAAATCCAATAAATGTTCAATGAATCTATACATGGACATACAGGAATAATATAAGATAATTGGTCAAGCTGCTTTGAAAAGGGTAGGTGGTGTGTAAATATCATACATTATTATTCATCATAATAAATGTACCCTATAGCAATAGGCATATCAGAGTGGTATATTATGTATATAAATATAGATAATTAAAATAAACTGAAAGAAGACAGTTGAAAATGGCAAGCACTGATTTATGTTCACTCTCATAAGAAACCACTGTCAAGCCTTCTTGAAAGAAAAGCATAATACTCTTAGTTTTTATATCATGAAGACTTGACAGTAATTTCTTATCCTGACTTTCTAAGAAATCATTAAAAGAATCACACATAATCATTATTTAAATCTTCCCTATTTCATTAAATCAAGAATGCCATGACACTCAATTTTGATGTATGCAATGTAGAATAAGAACACATGACATAAAAACACTGGTATTATAGAAAATAGGCATCAAATAAAATATTTTTTGTAAAGGTTATTATGTAATATATAGCAAGATAAATAATGGTAATAGTACAACCCATATTAATAATACTTATATTTCTAAAGAAGCTAAACAATGGCTAATTGTTTACCTTAGATCTATGCAATAAATTAGAAATGCCTGTATTCTTAAAAGTCTGCAAGTGTATACTAAAAAAGTTGATAAAGCCCTCATTCAAAAAAATGAATTAATAAGTAGTGCCTACATTTAAATTATATATAATAAGATAAAATAATATAGTCTTCCTTAAAAAAGTCCGGCCATTGTTAATAGGCCAAGAATTGTGCAAAATCGATGTAACCTGACATCAAGGATATTGAACTGGGATGCAAATGTGTGAACAATGACAACTTCACTGTGCTAGTCAATGAAGGTGGTAGCCACAATTGAATGAGCAGGTGTACTATGTGGCCATCACATTCAAAATGATTGGGCAAGTAGAGCAACAAATCTGCATCAGATTTTGAGTTAAGCTTGAACACTCAGAGGATTCAGAAGACTGCACCTATGGGCAGCTGGTGACTGGCAGCTTCATCACAACAATGCGCGTCCTCGTGCAGAGATTTTTGATGAAACATTAAATCACTCAAGTGACTCAGTCACTCCACAGTCCAGATTTGGTGCCCCATGACTTCTGGCTTTTCCCAAAACTGAAATTATCTTTGCAAGGGAAGAGATTTCAGACTATTGATGAGATTCAGGAAAATATGATGGGGCAGCTGATGACAATTGGGAGAACTGTGTGAGGTCCCAAAGTGCCTACTCTGAAGGGGACTGAGGCATCATTGTGCTATGTACAACGTCTTGTATTTTGTATTTTCTTCAATAAATGTCTGTGTTTTTCATTTTCCATAGCTGTATGCCTTCTAGACAGATCTATCAATCAATATCTATATCTATACTATAGCTATATTTATATCTGTATCTATCTATATCTGTATATAAAGAAATGTATTTAAAGAATTGACGGAGGCTTGAGCATCCCAAGATCTGCAGGGTGAATTGGCAAGGTGGAGACCTAGGTAGCCAATGGTTTAATTCCAATCTGAGTTTAAAGTTCTTAGAATCAAGAGAGCTGACCTTTCAGCTCAACTCTAAAGCACGAAAAAAGCCAATGTTCTAGTTTGAACACTCTCAGAAGGAAAGAATTCTCTCTCTTACTGGTGTTATGCTCAGCCATTATGTTCTATTCATGCCCTCAACTGATTGGATGAGGTCCAGCCAAATTCAGAAGGACAATCTGATTTACTCAGTTTACAGACTGAAACGTTAGTCTTATTTAGAACAACTCCCACAGAATAATCTAAGATCAATATCTGGCTCCCTCTCAACCCAGTCAAGTTGATACATAAATTTAGCCATCACAATAAATTCCCTGGATTAAAAAAAAATTGTATATGTGAGATTTTATTTATAAGGACAATAAACATATCTTAAAATAATTATTCAAAAAGCAAGTAATTATTCCATCAAGAACAATCTGTATATTACCTGTCTTTCCATGCATTTATCTTTCTTGGTATTATATCACCATTTTTATTAAAAAATATATATATAGGAGAATAAATTTACAGAGTTTATTTCAATCTACATATTTATATGTAGGCTGTGTGTGTGTGTTGATATCAAATCATCTAAGCAATAGCCTTTCAGTTTTTAATGTTTTACTGTAGTGACTTTCAATAATGTAAAATAATAGCTAGCATTTATTGTGTGAAAACCTGTGATAGATATTCTTGTAATATTATCTCGTATAATCTTCAATATCCTCATAACCATTATCATGGTTAGTAAACGAGGCTACCAGGATTCAAGCTTAAATTTATAAACTAAAAAAAAATCCTGGATCTTTACACTATATCTAGTTCCTTTCTTTAATTATCATTTTCTGTTTCATTGATTACAAATTGCATATATTATAAAACAAGGTTAACTTTACAGGATTTCCTAATCAATTCTATTTATTTGGATACAGTGGTGCAATCACTGATAGTTACTTAAGCCAAAATTATAATTAGTCTCAGTGGGTGATTAAATCTGCAGTTTTTTTTATTTACCTCTGATTTTCATTGGTAATCTTTGTATCATCAAATAGCCCAACAACAATAGAATATTAACTATTCACTAGGGGAAATAAAATCTTGTTTCCTAACAATTTGCTTTAATGCCAACTAGGCAAAATATAAGGACAGAGTTGAGATAGAAGGTGGACAATGGACAATAGCAGAACTCTATTTGCAACAACAAGTATGCCCACTTTTAACAGGTGATTTTAAACTTTAATGAGATTAAGCATTTATCCTAAAAATTTCTTGGTGCCCATAGCAAAATCATCCTGGTTACTGAGAGAAGTATCATATCTCTAGAGCTATGAATTTTATGGTTTAGTTACAGGGCCATGGTATTCAGGGTAGCATTGAGAAAGGTGAAATATATAAAGTAAAACTTTTATTATTCATTCACCGTTATGAGTATCAACCCAGATATCAAAGGAAAATTATTTTCCCTATTTTTGCAGAGGAGAAAATAGGTTGAGGGAAGATTTAATGCCTTGACGAAAGTAACATAGAATGAAAAGCCTTAGTTTCTAAAGCCTTTCAAACTAAGAAGAGACAACAAATTATCCATGATAACAACATTGAATGTCTAAAATTGCTGGGCACAGCCTTAACTGCTGGAAATCCAGAGATAAACAAGAAAAACTTCTTGAATTCACAAAGCTTATGTTTTGTGGATGAAAGTAGGAAATGAAGAAAACAACACATAAATAACTTATACTTTGGCCAATGATAAATATGAAATAAAAAAGCTGCAAAACAGAATGGAGTGTAATGAGCAAAGTGATTATATTTTTGGTGAGTCAGGCCATAAATGTCACAGGTGAAATTTGAACATTAGTTGAGCGATATTAAAGTTATGCAAAGGACTGAAGCATATTTTTTTAGATCAAGACTCCATTTTGAAAATGAGCTAGACATTGTAGAAATTACAAGAAAACCAGTGTTGCTAGACCAGAATGGCAAGAAGTGTGATAGGATATGAAGTTAGAGAAAGAAGTAGCAGTCTGATCTCACCTGGCCTTGCAGGAACTTCAGATGGAGTGAGCACAGTGTTGCTGTAGCATGATTTTAGTTGTTAAAGCGTTCCTCCTAATATAGTGTGAAGAAGAGACTTAGGCAGATGTTACTAGTAAAGACTGCTAAAGTATAGCTGATGAGAAGTGACTAGATTTAGAAAATAGATTTAAAGCAGAAGAAATAAGTACTGTTCATTTAACAGATATGGAAGAGATGGTAAGAAAAAAACACCGTTTCTAGATTAACCAATATAATAAATATTACCACTCATTAAGATATGAGAAATAGAATATTTAAAAATATATATATATTTTTTTGGTTGGGCTAAAAAGTTCTATTTTAGAACTTTTACCTTACATAATTCATAGGCCTTACACACATTCATATTTAATCAAGTGTAATATGTTAGCATACAGAAATGAACAACCAAAGTCCTCACTTGTTTAACTTTGTTTAGGGAATAAGATATTTTGCACCCACCAGAACTGAAGACAATAGGAAGCCATAGAGACAAGGCAATAATGCACATGAAAAGCACCCAGTGAACATGCTGGTTACTTCACATAGCCCTTGTAGCTCTTGTAGTCAAAGCCAGTGACTCAGATCAGTACAAGGATTGCTTTTTTCTACAACGTGGATTAGTAGCAAATGTGTAGAAGATCACATGAAAATTTCTACCTTCTCTCGTGGAAATATTCCTGCATAGAGTGCTAGATTTTTCAAACAAAATAAACTCAACCTTAAGAGAACAAGGAGCAAAATGACTTAACTGAGTTATTAAATGAATGGTGACAATGACCAGTTTCATCTACACTTGCTGGTTTCTGGGCTTGGCTATTATAGCTACCAGAGAGGCTGTGCTGTATATTCTGTACATATTTAAGGCATTTAGACATGCCATCTGACAGTGGTCTTATCTTATATAGAGCTCTTATCTTATACTGTAGCAAAAAATTTAGAATGCCATTCCACAGTTCTCTCAAGTGAGCTCTTTCTGAGCAATGAGCTATGAATAAAGACAGTTAAGGCAACGCCAAGAGCTTGAACAAATTGATTAATCTCAGACAATTACATCCATGTTGATAAACTGCTTTGGTTTTATTTTCTTATTTCTTGTTTGATTTTCTTTTTGTCCCAGAAACTTTAGAACTTATTCTCATCAGTATTCCCCAATGTCCTTCATATTCAACTTGGCAGTCCTGTAAATCTTCCATTCTTTGTCTAGTTACTGTTAGACAATGCCATTCACATCTTGTCTGAACTATGTTGGATCCAGCCCTTATTAAGGACTTGGTGATAATTAGGGATCAATAGAAATACCCTGTATGTCTCTCCTGGCAAAGAATATTTAGGGGGGTTGAAATTCACATATTTCAGCCTTGCCTCTATTTTTCCAAATCCCCATTTTGTTTCTCAGAGTCCAACCTCTCTTCTCCTCATTGCTGTACTTTTAATAATATATCGGGCAGTTCTGAGCACTTATGTATTTCTGCTGGTTTAAAAAATATTTACATTCAGGCATTGAGACTGCCAGGTCATATCCACTCTATACCTACATAAAATAAGAACAATTCTTAAATTGCTGTAGATACTTTCTGATTTTTCTCTATTCCTCTAGGTGGGAAGTAAACATTTTTACTTATTTTCTTCTGTGTATATATATTTTCTACTTTTGCTAGAAACCACAGCCTATAGCATGTACTAGGCCTGTCCAGAAAGTATCCATCCATACACTAGGGAAAGTAGAGATATTTATTGAAGAAGATACAGGACGCAAAAAAAAAAAAAAAACATTATATTCAGGACCATGACACCTCAGTCCCTTTCAAAGTCAGGCACTTTGGCACCTCACACAGTTTTCCCATTCACCATAGCTGCCTAGTTGTATTTTCCTTAATTTCATTGATGGTCTGAAATCTCTTTCCTTTCTAAGGCAATTTTAATTTTGGGTAAAAGCTAAAAGTCACAGTTCACCAAATGTGGGCTGTAGAGGGATTGAGTCACTGGGGTATTTGATGTTTCATCAAAACACTCTGCATAAGATGTGATACATGAGCAAGTGCATTGTTGTGATGAAGCTGCGCATCACCAGTTGCCCATAGCTTCAGCCTTCTGAATCATCTGAATAGTTTCCATGGAGGAATGTGCAAGCTTAATAAAAAAATTTGATGCAGTTTCGTTGCTCTACTCACTGAGTCATTTTGAATGTGATGTCCACATAGTATACATGCTCACTCAGTGCTGTCTACCACCTCCACTGACTAGTACAGTGAAGTCATCATTGTTCACACATGAGCATTCCAGTCCACTTTCTTTGGCCACCAGGTTACATCAATGTTGCGCAAACTACTCTCATTATATTAACAATGGTTGGACTTTTTCCGGACTGACCTCGTATACCACTTTTTCATCTCTCCAACCTTCTAATCTCTTGCTGTTGCCTTCCATTGTCTAAAATGGAAACAGAGAACAAGTGCAAGGAGTCCCAAGTGATATGTAACATAAAATCATGCTCCATAAAATCAGAAGAAGGTAGAGGAGACTGGAGAAAGAACCGAATAACATATCAGACAGTACACGTGCAACACTTTAATTGTTCTCTCCTGACAATATTGAGCAAAAGAATGTGGCATCTGTGAATTTTAAATTCTGAAACTTCAGATATTTTGAACCAAACTTGCCACTCTTCTTTTATTCTAAAACTCTGAAACTTAAAGTTTCAGTATTTCAGCCTAGATACTGCATCCCTAATCCACAATTTTGCATGTGTTTTTAATGAGCGATTTGTAGAATGACAAGCTTTAGAGTCATCTGAAAAGAAAAACATTTTGTTCTTTCTTTCTTGAAAACCAAAGAGGCCAGTTGGACACTAAAATTGCATCAACTCACAGAAATGTCATGGCCATAATAACTATTGGACTGGCAGAAGATTGGAAATGTGCTCTGCACAGCCTCTTATTATACCAGACTCCTTGTTTTCCTATTGGGAAAAAAAGAGTTTATACTATACAATGCTTATCAAAGACATTTTTAAATCCTGATTTGTTAAGAAAATTTTATATTATTCTAAAAAATTGTCTTTATGACTCCATAATTAATAATACTAATATCAGTCAAACTATACATATTTATTCATCATATATGGCATGCCTAGTGTTATTTTAATCTGTATTTTAGTACACAGAAACAATTACATATTTCACTTAAAGAGGAAACTTAACTGACTTTGAAAATACAAAAATCTTGATTTCTGAATCAGTCAGGTTTTCCATTTGCAAACAACAGGTCTTACATTGACTAGTTTAAGCATAAAAGGTCTTTATTAGGAGGTATCAGGTAGCTTACCTTATTTCTCAAAGGCAAAGTTTCAGACTATGAGGTATGTAGTCATGGAAACCAGTCAAACTAAACCATAGAAATGTGTCAGCAAAGACTTTCTTCAGCCATCAAGGTATAGCTGCAGCAGATCACAGGGTGAACCAAGCATGAAAATCTCTTCAATAGTCAAAACAGCATGATATTGGCAAAAAAAAAAGGGGGGGGGGACAGATGAGGGGAAAAAAATCAAAAACCGGGAAATAAAAGAGCATGTATGTGAGCAAATAATTTTTGATTAAGGAGCCAAAAACACCCTATGGAGAAAAGAAAGCCTCTTCAATAAATGGTGCTGGGAGAATTGGAAAAGCCACATGCAAAAGAATGAAACTAGATTAGTTTGTCCTCATGTGCAAAAATAAATTCAAAATGGATCAAATACCTAAATATAAAATTTGAAACAATAAATTACATGAAAGAAAAAATTGGTACTAAACCTATGGACCTGGGTCTTACAGAACATTTTATGAATTTGACCCCAAAGGCAAAACAAGTAATGGCAGAAATAAATTAATGGGACTACAGTAAACTAAAAAGTTTCTGCACAGCAAAGAATCTGCCAAGAAAACAAAAAGGTAACCAACTGAATGAACTGAATGGGAGAAGATATTTGCAAACAATGGTTCTGACAAGGAATTAATTCCAAAATATATAACAAATCCATACAACACAGTCCCCAAAAAACAAACAATCCAGTTAAAAACTGTGCAGAGGACTTGAACAGATACACCTCTCAAGAAGACATACAAATGGCCAACAGATATATGTAAAGATGTTCAACTTCACTAGCTATTAGGGAAATACAGATCAAAACTATGAGATGCCACTTGGCACCCGTTAGAATGACTATATTATCAACAAGATAAGTAAAAACAAGTGTTGGAGAAGTTATGAAGAAAAAGGAACACTCATTCACTGCAGGTAGGACCGTAGACATGGAGACTGGCACAGCCACTGTGCAAAACAGTCTGGCACTTCCTCAAAATATTAAAAACAAAGTTGCCATGTGACTTAGTAATCCCTCTTCTGGGTAACTACCCCCAAAAAAACTTGAAAACATTTATTCACAAAGATATATGCATCCTTATGTTCATTGCATCATTGTTCAAGTTGGTCAGTGCATGGAGACAGAGTCTTTCATTAGATGACTGGATAAAGAAGATGTGGTACATGTATAGTATGGAATACCACTCAGCCATAAGAATAATTAAATCCAGCCATTTGCGAAAACCTGGATGGGCCTTGAGGATATTATGGTAAGTGAAACAACTCAGGCAGAAAAAAGCTAAGAATGATATAATTTTACTCATATGTGGGATATAAAACTGAAATTCATACACAGACAGGCAACAATATGGAGTAGTAAAGGAGGCCAAATATGTGGTGAAAGAAGATGATTTGACTTTGGGTGGTGGGCACACAATGCAATATACAAATTATGTATCATAGAAATGTACACTTGAAACCTATACGCTCTTATTAATCAATGACAATCCAAGACATGGTTTAAAGTAAATATTTTGCCAACATTCTTACTACAAAAATTGATTCTTTGAAACCCTTGTTTTTTTAAATCACTTCATTAAAGAAGTCAACATGAATAAGAAATGCAAAAGTAATTTTAAGGTCAAGCTATATGCAAATTAACATTTCAGATTTCATCTCAAGTAAGGGAAGTATTTAGTTGTGTATAGCGATATGGGAGATGTAAGAAGCTTAGAACCTATACTTCTTTTCCTTTTTACAAATAAGAAATAGTTTAAGGTGGAAGTATACATTGCTCCTTTGTTTTTATACTCCTAAAGTGACAGAATCCAGAAGATATGAAGATTTAGGAATCAGAATAAAAGCCGTAGAGGTAATCTAGATCAATTGCTTAGATTTAGAAATAATTTTTTTTCAAAAAAACAAGGTTTAAATAAGCAGTGGTTGCTAATAAGTGGTATTTAGAAAGCCATATAGTAAATCAACAGTGCTTTTCCGTTGCAAATATTGAAGCGAACATTCGGATACAGTAGACCTAGGGTGAAACCTGAGACATGCATTTTTAACTAGGTTCCAGGTAATGGCTATACCATAGGTCCCAGTTCACACACTGAGTGATATGTTGCTAAAGACTGTATTACTAAGTGGTAATAATAAATATTCGATGAGAAAGAGATTCAATGACTAAGTCAGTTAAGAAAAACGTGGTTTAAATTCTGTCAGTCTCCTATTTTATAAATTTCTCAGGGCTGCTGATAAATTAAAGCACATAAAGGCAGCCCTGGGTATGGATGGTGGGAAGGATGAAGGGAGGTGTGAAAGGTGTATACTTTAGCTTTTTCTTCTTTTACTTAAATAGTTTACTTATCCTGTTTTTTTGTTATTTAATTTTATTTTTTATTGACTTTATTGAAGTGATATTGGTTAATAAAATTATATAGGATTCAGGTGTACAGTTATATAATACATCATCTGTATATTGTATTATGTGCTCACCACATTAAGTCGTCTCTTTTCATCATCAATCATAGCCCCTGCACCCTTTTCTACCTCCTCCCACCCTCTTTTTTCACTGGTAATCACCATATTGTTGTTGGTTTCTATAAGTTTTCTTTCTTTGCTTAATCCCTTCACTCAGCCCTCCAACCCTCCTCCCCTCTGACAGTTGCCAGATTGTCTTCTGTATCTATGAGTCTGTTTCCATTCTGTTTGGTGTTAATTTTGTTCATTAGATTCCACATATTAGTGAAATCATATGGTATTTATCTTCCTCTGACTGGCTTATTTCACTTAGTATAATAATTTCCAGGTCCATCCATGCAGATGCAAAAGACAAGATTTCCCTTTTTTTTTTTTTTTTTTTAATGGACAAGTAGTATTCCATTGCTTAAATGTTAACAGTTTTTTTATCCACTCATCTACTGATGGGCACGTGGGCTGCTTACATATCTAGGCTATAGGATGATGCTCCAACCAAATGAGCCACACCAGCACTGGATTCATTTTAAAGATTATATTATAAATAAAGAGTAAACGTGAAGGTCTGTTTTTGTCGCTGCTCTTATTCTTGTTTTGTTTTTAATTGGATTATGGGTACATGAGAAACTACTGTCATCCTGGTTTTATAAATAAGGAACCTGAGACACAGAGTGGCATGCTATTCTGTCAAAACTTTATTTTACACACTCATACAAGTAGAATTCAGGGATTTAGTTCAAAGTAATTTTTTCTGATTTTCATATATGTAATACGATAATAAGTGTAAACTCTGAGAATGTTAAAACATTTTCAAAGTGTGAATATTAGTGTAATTAGTTTTGATAGTTAAAAGGAGCCTGATGGCATAATTTATAGGTAGAATAAAATAGCAATATGCCTCATCTTCTGCTTAAACAATCTTAGATTCCTTTTTTAAAAAATTCTTTCTGACTCCTTGAATGCTTCATATCTATTCATTATTCACTATCCAGTTTGCCAATGGCTTAGAGCCTAGAGGTTTTCTAGACACTTAGAAAACTGTCAGAGGCTGTTCATCCTATATATTATAGGTCCATGATTATTAGATGGCAATATATATATACAGACTTATTCATGCTTTTCTTAATGTATATTTCATATACTTGGATGAATTCCTTAGTGAAATCTTACAAAAAGTAGTTAATGAGAAAGTTAATTTTTTTTTTAGAAAGTTAATATTTGAAAATAAACTATAAAGAACACAATTAACTTAAATGTTGAAAGGCATATTTATTTTTCAAAACTGAATTAACTAGTGTTAAAACTGAGAGCATTAATGGTTGTATAGAATAGTGGTTTAGAAATATATTTATTTCAAAATGATATCATGGAAAGTTTGTATTTTTTTTCCTAAAAAGTGAAAAGATAATGAGATTTAAAGGACTAACAATTTTTGCATGCCCTCTATATGCCAGGATGTAGATTTAATTGTGGTCCCGGACAGGCAAGTAATTCCAGCAAGCAGAATGGAGACGATCGGGGGACCACTGCACGCTCAAGCAAGTCAGTGGAGAGCATGAGACCCCACCGTCCTTTTATTAGGATTTCAAAAGTTACAAAAAAAAGCAAGGGGAGGGGTGAGTTTTACAGCTAACAGTGAAAGAATTTTACAATGTATCATTAAGTGTAAAATACAGCTAAGGTAACTTATGACTTAGATAGCACCTATCAAGGATACAAAGCAGACCCATTAATCCTCAAGGCCAGCTCTAATTAAGACTTTATTTACAAGGAGGCAGATGGAGTACTTAACAGACCCCTTCGATCTCAGGATTCCATGACCCAGTGGCCTGAACAGCCTAGAGCCGCAAGCAGAGACAAGGCCAGCTTATCTCCTGAGCCACAGGACACCTGGACGGAGGAGCATGTGAATGTGCCCCTACCCAGAGATCTGAGTTCCTGCTACACCAGAAACACTGGCAGGTGACTTTATTGAATTAGATCTTTGTAATGGCCATTGTGTACAAGGGTTATGAGTCACAATTTATAGATGAAAAAATTAAGTCTTAAGAACACTTACTGGAGTCATAGAGACAGCAAGTGAAAGTCACACAAATAAGTAGTGGCAAAAAGTCAGATATAACCCAAGGTGGCATGGCTCTTATCCTTATAATCTTTTCAACTCTACAAATTTTATTCACTCACGAAAGACTTCTCAGGTAACTATCATATCACTAGCATAAGTTATACACTATGAGAGATACAAACACTAATATAGTCTTATTTTGTCAAAAAGGTTATAAGGTATTCAGAAAACATAATCCAGGTATAACAACACCTGATTATGAAATAGGAACTCAACATAGTACCACACAATTAGAGGATTTAATCAACATGAGCTGAAATTATTGTTTAGGGCTTTATGGTAGATTTACAAAGGAGAAAGGAATTATGAGCATTCACAATTTAAAACAATATGAATATTCAATCAACTCTAGCATAGGAAAGATGTGCTATACCAACCTAGAAAAAAAGAAGATTAATTTTCCATGTAAGTATTTAAAGCATAATTATTTTATATGATTCGTCGTGTACCTTAGTTTCTACATCTGCAACATAGTGATTGTGATAATTCACAGATTTGCTGTCAGAATTAATAGGAAAACATATGAGAAAGCAAGCTGTAAACTGTTATTTTAAAATTTGAGTTACCAGAAGGCATATTGTATTAGAAATTAAAATTCCAACCATGTTCAACGAGTCAATTCAAATTATTAAAAGTTTTATAAGAAGAAAACACCAAATGTATATACCCTTAAATTTTAAAATCCTCTTTTGGATTTGTAGATGCCATCAGTCTTTGAAATGTTTGTGTATATAGCACACTGATGTTCAAGAAAAAAGCATAATTTTAAATAACTTCTTGAAAGAAACTAACATTCATACTCACCCAAAGATACTAAAAAATAAAACAAAACATGATGGAAAGATTCTATAATAAAAAATGACCTTAATGTTCAAGCAGATATAATGTAAAACAAAAACTTGAAAATTTTTACTAGATTATGTTGTTAAGGAAGTGAGTGAGGTTGGATTTCATATCTAAAACATAATGTAAATTTTATTTTTGATATATGTGATCATTTATATGTTTATACATTCACACAAATGCATGTACATATATGTATAATTATATGTGTATAAAATCTACATGTGTATATATTAATATATATGGCTGATATGTGCATATGCATAGATATATGGATATGTGTGTGTTTCATACATGAAGCATGATATGGATTTTATGTGTTTATGTATATATAAACATGTTCACGTGTAAAATCATATCATACTTCACATGTGGAACACATATATATCCATTTATCCATATACATACATACATACGCTTCATTACTCATACATATTCATATGTATATAAGATGCATTCATTTAAATTTCAAAAGAAGATTTTAAGATATTTGTCACTATTTTCTAAATGAGAAAACCTAAGCACAGAGATGTTAAACTGTCAATTTTCTGGCCTGACTTAGAACTGGGATATATCCTTCACAACTCGACTCCAGCCAGGGTCCTAGCACTCAGCTAGTATACTGCAGTTTACAAAGTACCAGCATAGCAGAATGTCTTACATCTGCAACAGTACTCATAAAGCTCATAAAGAATAGTAATTTGTATGATTGTGACTGAAAATAAACAAAGTATGTGGGTTTTGTGGTATCTGTGTTACAGACAAATACTAACACGTAGAGAGTAAGCTGGCCTAAGTTAAGATTTAGTTTTAACACGTATTGACTTATGTTATTGGAAAAATTTGTTCAACAACAACAACTAATTGAGATTTTACCATTTGCAAAATTCCACGTAAAGATGTTTTTATAGCTGTCATATTATGTAATACTCATAAGAAAATTCTGAGGCTCATAGGATTGTTCTCTTCATTTCATCATTGGAAAAGCCGAGAAGCAAAGAGCATGAGAACTCCTTGCGATCACCCTAAGGAGTATTGAGATCAAGTTTTTAACCTTAGTCCAGAAACCCAGATGTTAGCGACTCTGATGCACTTTCTTATTTTTGCTTGTGAACCCCATTTTTCTCATCTGTTTAAATGAGGATAAGAGCCCTACATGTATGATTATTGTGGTGATGATGAGTGGATGGACTTAGAGGCTATGGCATGAATGAGCCTGAAGGATAAAATGTCTACAAAGGCACTCACATTCTAGCTTTTTCCCAGTTCTGCTTAACTGCCATTTCTTGAATTAGAAACAGAATTGTAGTGCTCATTGTCAACAGTGCAGAGAAAAATATGCTGGTGTGGCAGGGTTGCTTTGTTGAGGGTATTGCTATGGGACTCAAATGGCTTTTGCCTGGATTTACTGAAAACCAAGTTGAGAACTAGCCTATACTGTTCAGAAATTAACCAACTGAAAAGGGCACATTTTTCTGTATTCTATATTTATCTCTCTACTTAGAAAGTTGAAATTTAGTCTTGAAAAAATAGTTTAATTAATAGCCAACTAGAGTCCAGGGAATTTACAGCACTAGCTCAAGCTATCATGGAATAGTGGGCCACAGGGCTGGAATCTCCCCATCTGAGGTATCAACACCCTGAGCTTCAGAGGAGAGCAGTGTTTTGGTATATGTGTATATATAATCTATATGCATATATAGTAATAAGATATATAAGTATAATATTAGGCAAGTAAGCAGAGTTCAAATTATATGATAGCGTAAGAAATAATCAACAGTTTTGTATTTATTCATAACTGTCTTGCAAACTGTATGGAGACTATGTGGAATCAGTTAGCATATAAATTAAGTGCATGGATTTTGGAACTCTAGAAAGTGAGAGAAATTGGTATAAACAATGTCCCTTTGGTAGAGTTGTGAGAATAAATTATAATAACATATGTCAAGGATTTAATGTATACATGGCATTGCTGGATGCACAAAAATAGTACATTTTAGTAATGGAATTATTTAGGTATGTCAATTCTAGTAAATTCCTAACTGTTTAAAAATATAAAACAGTAGAGTTACAGTAACTGATTTGAACTAATTTGAATTAACACAAGGAAAACTGAGAAATACATTGTAATAAGTGAGTATTTTTTGTAAGTGCACTTAGTATTTTATTTTCATCTGAAGTATTGCTTAGAATGTGTCTATTATCAGTATTAAGATCATGTGCCAATAAACAAGAAAAGATAACTTATCAGTCATTGAAAATGTTAATAATATGTTGCTGGTACATCTATATTTTTAAATAATTCTTAATAGTTACTAGAAAGTCTTTATTTTAATTGGCTTAAATTTTTAATTAGAAAAAGTATGTATAAGTAAAACATTACTCAATAATTCCTTTTCACGCAGGTAAACAAGTACTTTTTTTCAGGAGAGAATATATTATATAGCTAAACATATGTATCATGCTTTTTTTAAACTTAGTTCCCACACACAAGTATCAGATAAAATCAAACTCTAGTATTACTATTTTCACCTATTTTTAAAAGGGTCACTAGCTCATAATGTTATCTTTGCTAAAAGGCCATCTATTATAGAGGTTAAGTGCACAGGCTCAGGAAATGTATTTCTAGAATGAAGATGATAGTTGTAATTACACCCACCACTTAGAATTACAGTTGTTGGCATATAGTGAACATTTCCAAATGATAGCTGCTGTAAACCTCAAGTTATCCCTGAGATTTCTTTCTTTTTTTTTTTTTCACACTCCATAGTTATTCCATTAGCACATTTGTCAACTACAGTTTTAAAATATATTTCATCACCAAATCCATCTCACTACAACCATCACTAATACCATGCTTAATGCACCACTATCTTTCACCTCCATTATTTCATTTACCTGCTAATTGGTCTCCCTGCTGCTGCTCTTAGCAGTAAAGTGTATTTACACAATAATCATGATGGTAGTTTAATACATAAATCAGATTATTTGGCTTTCCTATTCAAATTAATTCCCTTCCCAACAAAACCTATATGAAAATCCAAATTTTTCTTTTTTTTTTTTTCAAATAATTTTATCGTATTTTTCATTACCATTTAGTCTCCTTATACACCACTCCCCCAATCACCACACTATGTCCATTACCATGAGTTCTTTTTCCTTTTGGTCTGTTTTCATGTATAACAGCCCAGTATGATCTTTCCCTTGCTCAATCTTCTCAGGCTCACCAACCTTTACACATTTCTGGCAAATTATCTCACCATAGACTCTGAACAATTACTGCCCTAATGCTCGCTCATTTGCTCACATCTTCTAGTCTCTGTTCAGGAGATACTTCATGAGACTTCTTCTTTGACTCCCTTTTACATGCCTCTCCTTACCCAGTTTTGGATTTCTTTAAAGAGCTAATCACTACTGCTGTTTCACTATGTATTCATCTGTTGACCATCTTCCTCACCAGGGTGCACACTCCCTAAAGCTAGAATGTTTGCCTTGATAAAGTGTCTTATCCATGCCTAGAACTATTCCTGGCAAATAGTGGACAATATACATGTCTTTAATGAACGGATGCTAGGTATGTTGAAAACATATGCTTTAATGAAATCTTAATGATTTCAGAGTGCCCACAATTTCCATCTTGCTATGCTCCTTATTTCATTTCTGAATCAGAAGTCAGTCAAATGATGCTTTTATTTCTGTAGCAAGTCATTATCATACATCATAGGTCAGTGTAAGCAGCTCCTTATTAAGTACAATCTGTAAGTTTTCAAGTATGTCCTCTTCTATTTAATCAAGGTACTATTTGTTTTTGATAATATGCTTTCATCTGTCTTATTAACTCTACCAAAATATGCAATAAGAATACTTTATTTTTAAAATCTTGTGTATATTTTAAATCTGAACACTTCATATTTCTCCATAACCTTATGAACCTCAGGTCTGTCTGAGTACTCCAGGGCTCTTCCTAAGATGCAATTGAGAGTTCCCCTTGGAACCTTGGAATTTTGTCCAAGTTAGTATAATGCTACAGTTTTCTTATAATATTTCATGAATCTTTTTAATTGTTCTCAAATAAAATCATGGCACAGCCCAAGGACTTTCTTATCAATATCCAATTGCTTGGTACTAAACCTCATTTTCAGAAACACCCAAATCCTCATCTCTCCTTCATTGAATGAACACCTTCGATTTAAGAAAACATTTATGGTAACTTAAGAAACGCAGATCCGGATTGGTATATAAGTTATATTCTTCTAAGGAGATGAGTTGTAATGCTAATGTAAATGTTTCACATGACTGGCACATCCAAATAAATAACTTTTTCATTATGTACCTTTAAAACTTGTGATAAGTTGGCTAACTTAAATGTTTCCACTGGAAGTATTTCTTAAATACCCATTGTATTTTTCATAAGTAATCATAGATCAGCTTACTGCAGACTAACTTTTTCCAAAGACCAAGACAAAGTTGGAAAAATACATTTTAAAAAAATTCAAAAATAACTCGTTTTATTGTTGTTGCTTTGACATCAGAGAGTTTCCAAGACAGCCATGTACAATATGAAGTTAGAGAACAGAAGAAAAAAATTACGAGGTAAAACCAATATTGTGTTTTGCTTTTATTCTCCAGTCGTTTCTTAATTTGTAAATGCTATGGAGCTGAGAACCTACAAAATCAATCAGAAAAAGACAACTGAAATATTGGGACCCTGAGCAGAGTGTGTACTTTGATAAGCTCAGTGGAAATAAAATTTGGAATTCAGAACCACCAATTAACCAGTACCTGAAAAAGAACGATGTTGAATGGCAGAGGAGCACATGGAGGTAAGCTCAATATTCTGCATTATTTTACCCAAGTGGAACTTTCTAGTGCATGACTCGTATGTAAGAGGTAGGGAAGCAGATCTGAAAACTTCATCTAGGAGAAAGCAAAGCAATACGCATTGTCTCTGGACCTGAGTCGATAACAAATAGAGCTCATGTATTATAAAGAAAGGAAGTCCATAGCAAATACTTCAGACTTCGATTTAAGACCTGAGATGGCTATATGCTGGGAACAAATGAGAACCAGACCTGGACCACATCTCTCAGAGACTGGAACAAGCATTGACAAAGCTTCATTTTGTTATCGAGTTAAGACAATACTGAGCTTTTTGTCAGAAAGCACAAATACTCTATTTAGTGGGAAGATAAAGAGTAGATTTACATTCAGATATCTCTTAATATCAATATGAAATTATTTCTAAGCATGCAAAGAAACAAGAAGAAACTCAAAAGAGTAGTAAAAAAAACCAAAAAAACACAGAGATAAGAGAACAGATGCAAAGGTGAAATTGCCAAACACAGACTACCAAATAACCATAATTAATATGTTGACATATAAATCTTGGTCCAATAACTCGATTTTAGTTGAAAAATGATTAAATCTACAGTTCATTTTAGAGTGAATTAATATTATTAAAACTATTTGTTTCATATCTAAGACCACGATATATTTCTCCATTTATGTAGGTATTTTATACTATATAAATTCTATTTTCTTTTTTCATCCACTTGCTGATGGAACACTGGTAGTATTTAAAATTAAAATGTGTTGTAATTACAACTACTAATTTTTTAGTTTTTACATTGACTTTGCATTCTGTGACTTTGCTACATATAGGTAGTGGGATGAATAGCTTTTCTGTGTATTCCTTCGAATATTCTACAAATAGAGAAAGCCCACTGCAACTTCAATCTTTAGATTAATTTTTATTCCCATCTGAATGTATTGTATTTCTTTTTCTTCCTATATCTTCCTGGCTAGGAATTCCAATAAAATTATTTTTTAAAATGGCATAAGAAGCAACTACTTAGCTTTGTTCTTTATCTTATTTTGGTTAATAATTTTATAAATGTCCATTATCATGGTCAAGAAGTTTATTTTCATACATAATATGATGAAACATTTATTTTATGAACTTGTATTAAATTTGGTCAAATCATGTTTTTACATGTCTTTTGATATACTACAAGAGGATTATATTATTTTCCTTCCTTAAATTGTTAATATTTTGATAATTTCTATTAATTATTTATCAAATATTAAAATAACATTGTATTTCATGGATAAATGTGATCTGGTCTTGCTAGAGTAGTCTCTCTCTATATTTATAGATTAATTTTATAATTTTTTAAATACTTATTTATTTATTTTTAGAGAGAGTGGAAAGGAGGGAGAAAGAGAGGGAGAGAAACATCAATGTGTGGTTGTCTCATGTCACCCCCAAATGGGAACATGGCCTTCAATCTAGTCATATGCCCTGACTGAGAATCAAACCAGCAACTCTTTGGTTTGCAGTCCAGAACTCAATCCACTGACCCACACAGCCAGGGCTAATTTGGTAATTTTTAAACAATGATTTGGCCTATATTCATGAGCATTATTGACCTACAGGTTTTTTTTCTCCTTCCAATGACTTTGTCCAATGTTTGTATCAAGATTAACAATAATCACATAAAATGAGATGGGGATTATTCAACCCACTTTATTTTTTTAGAGGTTTTATAAGAATTATATACTTTATAAATATTTCATAAATTTGCCATTGAAGCCTCTTGCACCTAGAATTTGCTTTATAAAAAAAATTTAAATTAGAAATTCAGTGTCTATAATACATATCAATTTCTCCTTTAAATTGTTTTGAAATTTCTTTCATTTGTTAATTTTTCTGCTTCATTTAATTTGTCACATTTGTCATAACATTTCCTTATTATCCTTTCTGGTTCTCCATGATCTCCAGTGATATTTTCTTCTCTTTATCAAACTCCAAAAAGATGTATATTAGATTGTTAATATTTTTCCACAGGTCAGGTGGTTTATTTTCCCTTTATACCCCTTTTAAGCTTCAATTTACATAGTTTTTATTGCTGTTATTTTCTAATGTATTTTTTCTTTATTTTTATTGTTTTTCCATTATTTTTACTCTTTTTCTTTCTATCGTTTTTCCCCCATTGCTCTCCCCCACCTCACCCACCCCACCCCTCTCACAGTCAATCCCCACTCTGTTGTCCATATCCATGGGTCATTCACACTAGTTCCTAGACTAGATTCTTCCCCGTCTCCCCACTCCCCATCCCCCTTCCCCATCACTGTCATCTGTTCCTGTTTATATGCTTCTGGTTCTATTTTGCTCATTGGTTTATTTTGTGCACTAGTTTCCTATGCTGTTATTTGATCTCACTGACTATGTCTTCTGCAATATCTGTCTTGATGATCAGCTCATGCAGTTGGTTTTTCATTTGAGGAATTCTAACGTTTAGCTTTGGGGTAGCATTTTTATATATATTTTTAATTACCTCTTATTTTTCCCACATTTTTATTATATTGTTGAACTTATTATTACTTATATATTTCAATGTCCTTGCCTGAGGTTCTAGCACATCCATAATCCTGACATAATTTGATTTTTATCTTGGCTATTGTTATATATTTATATCTGTTCACATTTCTAGTAAAAAGTCGATTGGATATTAGATAATGTGGTTTTTGTATACATTCACTTTTTATATTTCAAATCAATGTTAAAATAGCATGCTTTGAATTAAATTTATTCTAAGTATATTCAGAGAGTCAAATCCAGGTAAATTTCTGGTGATCCAAATAAGCAGATATTCATTTATTATATTGAAAATGTATCTAAATAGTTCACAGAAAAGTTACCCAATACTAATGCCAAAGGATTTCAATTTCAACTAGTGCCTTTATTCCCCTCCACTCCATGCTCTAAAATTTCCTATAGGTGATTTCTTCTTTGTTATTGCAGCATTTTGCCAATAGTGATCCACAGATTACAACATTAAGGGAAAATATTTGAACATATAACATTAGTGGACAAAATATTTGAAAAATGCCACGATTAGCATGTTCTCCTAAGAGATTCACAATGCATTATTTCATGCTGCAGATTTTTAAAGGTGTTGCTTTAGAGACATAATTTGATTGATCATATTCCCTTAGAGTGACGAATTTATAGTATTTTATGACACCAAATAAATATTGGCCATTCCAAAAAAAAAAAAAAAAAATAGCATGAATTGTCTAGTAGAATCCAGGGCAGGAAATGTGAACCTTTTAAATAATGCTGAACAAAATCTAATACACAAAGGCAGGTTGAATTATTGATGAGAGTTTTATATGACTCTTAGAAATGATGAAGCACACTTAGTATTATGGAATTTATCTCTTACACTGCACTTAATGAAATTGAACAAGTTGTGTATAGAAAAATAATTATTAACATTGGAGAATAAAAATGTTTTTCATTGAGAAAGCATTGAATGAACATTTGCACACTGGGCTGTGTGTGAAAATAAAATATTAGCAAGATTGAGTGTTTTCAATGAAAAAATGTAGGATCCAATAAGCCTCATCACAGTGCGAACCAATTTTTTCTTTCACTCCAGTCTTATTTCTATCTACCACATTATTTACTGACTGTAATCTGATTGATGAAAATTTAACAACTATTGAACATACATCATGGTCCAGGGACTATATAATCTTATTCAGTCCTCACAAAAACACAATGAACCATACTTTATTATGAGCATTTTGCCGTTAGAAACCAAAATCAAATTCAAGCATAATGTAAAGATGGCAGGACCCAGAATATAATTCCAAAACCCACTATATTAGTCAACTCAGGCTGCCATTTAAAAAAAAATACTTTAGACTGTGTGTCTTAAACAACAGAGATTTATTTTCTCACAGTCCTAGGGGCAAGCTGTCTCAGATGGAGATCTAGCAGAACTGCATTCTGGGGAAAGCTTTCATTCTGCCTTTCAGATATCAGCCTTCTTGCTGTGTACTCACATGGTCTTTCCTTGGTGTGTATTGGTGGAGAGAAAAAGCTCTCTTCTTCAGTTTTAAAAATCTTCACCTGAGGATATTTTTTCACTGCCTTTGGAGAGAGAAGAAGGGAGAAAGAGAAACATCAATATGAGAGAGAAACATGATTGGCTGCCTCCAATATGCATCTGGACTGGATATCAAACCTGCAACCTAAACCTAAGTATGTGCCCTGACTGGTAACCAAACCCACAGCCTTTCAATACATAAGATGATAGCCCAGCACACTGAGCCACACTGACCAGGGAAGCTTTCTCCTTCTACGAAGGTCACTAATCATATTGGTTTAAGACATCACTCTTATCACCTCATTTAATCTTTTTTAAAGTATATTTTATTGATCATGTTGTTACTGTAGTTCCAATTTTTCCCCTTTGCCCCCCTCTGCCCAGTACCCCCCTTCCCTCCAGCACTCCCACCCCCTAGTTCATGTCCATGGGTCATGCATATAAGTTCTTTGGCTTCACCCTTTTCTATTTTTTTTTTTTAACTTCCCCCTGTCTAGTTTGCACCAATCAATCATGCTTCTTAATCCCGGCACCATTTTCCCATTTCTCCCCCTCTTCCCTCCCAGTTGATAACCCTCCAAATGATTCTCATACCTATGATTCTGTTCCTATTCTGGTTTGCTTAGTTGGATTTGTTCTTATTTTTAGCTTCAGTTGTTGATACTTGTGAGTTTGTTGTCATTTGGTGTTCAAGGTTTTGATCTTCTTTTTCTTAAGTAAGCCCCTCTGACATTTCATATAATAATGGCTTGCTGATGATGAACTCCTTTAGCTTCACCTTGTCTGGGAAGCACTTTGTCTTCCCTTCCATTCCAAGTGATAGCTTTGCTGGATAGAGTAATCTTGGTTATAGGTTGCCTTTCATCACATTGAATAGTGCTTGCCAGTCCCTTCCTGCCTTCAAAGTGTCCTCTGAGAAATCAGCTGACAGTTCTATAGTGACCACCCTGTAGGCAATTCTTCACCTCTCACTTCCTGCTCCCAGGACTCTGTCTTTGTCTTTCACCTTTGGCATCTCAATCGTCATGCATCCTGGTGTGGTCCCTTCTGGGTCCAGCTCACCTGGAACCTCCATGCTTCCCAGACCTGTATGTCCATCTCCTTCTCAAAATTTGGGAAGTTTTCTTCATTTTTTTCTATTCTTGCTTCCTCATTCTGCACTGGTTGACTATTTGTTTCTTCCATATGTTCCAAATCATTGATTTGAACTTCAGTTTTCTTCCCTTCCCCATTGGTTTTACATAGATTTTCCTTCATTTCACTTAGCATAGCCTTCACTTCTTCTCTTATGCGTTTGTCATACTCAGCATATCTGTAAAGCCTGTGAGCATCTTTATCACCAGTGTTTTGAATTCTGTGTCTGTTAGGTTGGTTATCTCCTCGTCGCTTAGTTGTCCCTCTGGAACCTTGACCTGTTTTTCTGTTTGAGCCATACTTCTCTGTCTTCTCATTCTGACAGGCTCCTGTGTTTGTTTGCCTCTACATCCCAAGTAGAGCTGTTGCTCTTGTTATGTTGTAAGGGGTGGACACTTAGGAATTTGTCAGTACAGGGTGACCTATTTCACCATGTTGTGGCTGTGGTGCTGTATGCCAGGGAGTGGCCCGAGAGGAAAAAATGCTGCCTGCCCAGCACTCACCCCTTTTCTGGGCACCTCTCTCACTTCTGCACCAGACTGGTGCCCCTCTAGCTCTTACCCTGGCCATCATTCCCAGAGTGGGTGGGTCTGCGGAATTTCTAGGACCATGGGGGCCCTTTAAACAAGTGGGCTCTGCTGAGACCATCAGTTTCTGCCTCCACCCTAAAGCTCTATGGAGGTGTTATTTTCCCTAAACAATACATCTACTTTTGTTATGTAGTTGATATTTGATACCATTCTGAAATAGGCATTCTGCTAGGCTCATAATAGAGCCAACACATGTAATTTAAGTAGACTAGATTAATGTCTCTTTAACATTTATTCTTAAAATTTATGGTGTGTGATTGAAACTGAACATTGGGTTGACTATCTGTCATAACAAAAGCAAAACTCAAGAGATGGGTGCTGATGAGAAGAAAAGAGGTTTATTCAAGTGCTGACCACCAAAAAGATGGGGGACTCTTATTCCAAAGCCCATCTTTATATACCAGATGTGTCAGTCAGATTATATTGGGGACCATGAAAAGGAGGGAATGTGGAATTTCTGATGACATGCAGTTCTGGCTCGAGCTCATTCTTTCTACTCCAATGACATCTTTTAATGTATGTCAACTGGACATCCGGGGTGTTATTGCCACTACTATATCAGCATTCCTTACTCCTGAAGCAGGCTATTCAACTGTAACAAGAATTTGGCCAGAGGTGAAAGGATAGTGTTGATTATGTACTTTGATTTGTTGTAGGGAACATAACTTTGATCACTGTATTGTTAGTATTAAATCATGGTTACATGATCATGTTTGTTTAAGGCAATGTGTAATTATTCATTTAACTTATAGTTTATAATGTTTATGAGGACACAATTCAAGTTTCTAGAATTTAGTTTTTTCAACACGGCAGTCTGAGGGATCTAAATTTTCATGTTATGTGCATTTTTAAAACCATACAATGATTTCCAGTTGCACTTAAAATGCAATTTCCTTTTTTACTTTGGCCTACAAGACCTTAACTGATACAGAACCTGCTTAGCTGCCAGCTCTCATATCCTGACACTACCTCCTGAGGATTAGCCCCATTGCCTGCTTTTCTTGTCTAATACATATCACTTAGCTTTGCCTTAGGCCTTGATGCTCACTCCTTCCTCTGCATGGAAATCTCCTCAAAACTGTGCAAGGATTTTCATCATTCAGTGTTTATTCAGTGGACTTTTCCTCTATATAGTAACACAAAACAAATATTTCTTTGGACATTTTGCTCCATTACATATCTTGCCATTTATTTCACATTAAAAAAAAAACTCAAACACATCACTAAAAATTACAAAATTATATAAGGTTTTTGTGTGGTCACAAATTCAGGTAATATGACATGAACTTAATAGTAGATCAAAGATCAAAGTTAATGTTGATGACATTTTTTGTCATGTGCTTTTATTTTATTTTTAAAATAGTTTATTTATGTATTTGTGTATTTATTTATTTATTTTTAAAGAGAGGAGAAGGAAGGGAGAAAGATGGGGGAGAAATATCAATGTGGGAGAGAAACATTGATCAGTTGCCTCTTGTATGTGCCCTGAGCTGACTGGGGACCAAACCCACAACCCAGGCATGTACCGTGACCTGGCTGGGAAGCGAACTGGCAACCTTTCTCTTCTAGGAATGATGCTATTTTGTGCTTTTAATCTTTATTCCTTTATACTGTTTTATTTTTTAATTAAAAATACTTTGGGAAAAGTAGACTTCCTATATTTTCCTTTCCTTTCTGTCATCATCTTGAATATTACCATGAACATTTATTGTGAGCCATTTCTGATTAAGATCAAGAAATTAACAAATCACATATAATTGCATAACTGAAAATTAAGTGTGGCCAGTTATTTTTCTTTTTGCTGTTAAAATATAGTCTTATACTAGGACTCTAATGTGTTATAAATGTTCAAAGTACTGGTTTGAGCCTCTGAATTATATTATATAGACCAACTTGTGTTTCTTTTCTGAGTTGTCCAAGTGATGTAACATAAATAGAATGAAAATGATGTATATTCTTCTTTTTAAATAACTCTTAATTTAAAAAAGAGTGGATGTGCTGGACTTCTTGAAGGGCATTGATTAGTTGGAGAATATAAATTATCTTACCATGGAAGAAATCAAAACAATTCTCACTGAGCAGTTTGTGTATTAGTTTGCTTTGTCTGTTTTAAAACTTGAAAGTTATTGGGTTGTATTATTGTTTAAGATATAAAAAACTACTAAGGAAGATCAATATTTTATAAGAACACTTTTGTTTTGTTTAGAGCGAGGGAATGGTCAGTATGGGACACTGGATGACTATTTTGCTAAGTCAACTATAAAAATACTATTTCATAATTACAAATAAAATGATTAAAAACTATTTTTAGGAGAGTCGGCATTTCCAAGTTTCTTTAAATCCTGGTAAACAAATTTTATCTCCAAGAGGGTTGTATGTATCATAGTGCTCCTGAATAAAGACAAATAAGTGAGTGCTTGAGTTAATAGTGAACACAAATTAAATTTTAATATCATTGTATCATTGACTAATTTGTTGTATTTCTATTTGAATATCAGAATTATATTATTTTACTTAATACTGTCCTTTACCATTTAAATAATCTTCCTACATGAAAACTCCTTAGATTTGTTAACTTGCAAATAGAATACATCAATTAAACTGCTATTGAACCTAAAACAGGAGATTACTTTTCTTTTTAATTTTCAACTCACCAGAAAACAAAGACTGAGAATAAGATTGAAGGGATTTCGATATTTCTTTGGGCATTATTACTAACTTGCAGAGTGGACATTAGAATATCAATTCACTACTTTGACTTCAGTGTTCTAATATTCAATTCAAGACACTAGGCTTGCAACACTTCTAGTAGTCTATGTAAATTATTATTTCAAAGTAGCCAATAGCAATGACAATACCAGTATTAGTTACTTGTCTATGTTTACACTTTGAATAATTATTTATTTGTGCACTAGCAATGTGTGCTTCCACTTAAAAATAATAATAATGGCTAACACACATAAACCTGTAACAATCTAGATGTTCTTTTAAACACAATATCATTGCAAAAGCTCTGAAGGGAAGATACTATATTATCACCATTTTGAAGATGAAAGCTGAGGCAGCAACCTATTATACTCAGCAGGTAAGTTACAGGCTTTTATTTGGAAATAAGAGTCGATTCTGTTTACTGAAACATTATATTGTTTTATTTGTCTAAGATATGTTTATCGGTTAACCTGTTATGCTACATTGCACTGTACCAGATATGCAATGAATAAAATAAAACAGGTTACTGCCCTTGTGCTGCTTACTGTCTGATAGGAAAGGAAGGAGAGGTAGGCATTACTAGTGTGCAACAATTTCCAGATCTTCTTGCTTCCTGGCAGCTGGATGATGATACCGCCAGGTTGATTTTAAATTTTGCATTGAACAGTGATGAATATTGTTAGTGAAGTTAAGAAAGCAGAATATGGTCTTCTGATGTCTATGTAAAATGAGTCCTTAACTATAAATGGGAGTTATCTTGGAAAATGAGATATATAAATATAAATTAAAGCTCCAATCAAGAAAAGAATAAATGGGTAAATCAAGGACACATGAGTAAGGTCAAATGAAGGTTTGCATTTTAAAATGCCACTCTATTAGTCATGTGTCAAATAAAGGAGAAAGCAAAAATGCACGCAACATATCCAGAGGTTTTATCAGCAGTCGGGTAAGAAATTATGGAACTTGTACAAATATGCTAGCTGTGAATATGCATAAAAGTGGGCAGATTTTATAAGTATTTGGTAGATGAAAGAGAAAGAATTTGGTTACTAGTAGAATGGAGAGAGAGAATGTCCAAACATAATTTTCAATTTCTAGTTTAGCCAATTAGTTGTTTTTTACGAAAATTGACTGAAAGAAATGAACAGGAAAATAGTTTAAGAAGATAAGTTACAAGTACATTCAAATGTTCATTTTGCTGAATCTATGATGCTTCATGATATCCATGTGAAGTTGTGAAGGACTTGTGTTTTGTTTTGTTTTTTGCTGTGTTTTTCAATGATGAAAACGATTAACATTTTTAAACTATATAGAAATTAATGTAGTAGTATTTTTTTTTTCAAGGAATCAGAAAAGGTGCAATAAATGAACAGAAAGTAGTGATGATCCCTGATGTCATGACATCTCTATAATTAGGTTCTTCTGTCCTAATTATCAGGGAAATTCTGTCACTATGTGTCTTCTTGAAACATTACTCAGGCAAAAAAAAAAAAAACAACCTTTTTTCTCTAAAACACTTTTTAAATCTTCTATCTTTCCTGAATTGAAACAAAAATATTTCCTCATTTTTTCTAATTTGATTCTAGCTCAATCTGTATGGTTTTAAGTATTTCATCGCAGCGTGTTCTCTCTTCTCTAAACTCCCATCACAGTATTGATGATGCACATGAAAATGCTCTCTTGAAAAGGAGTAAAAAATATTAATTCAACAATTGTCATAGAAACAACAGATGGTTCTTTTCATACTGTTTGTGAGTTAAAGATACACAAGTTCATTTAACATAAGAATGACTCCACAATAAAACAAAACAAAGCATTCTACTTGCTGTGCCATGTGTAAAAGTCACCATGGAAACAGCTAGAGTAACAGGTAATTATAAACAAAAACATAATTTGGTGCCAGGAAACCAAATGCTTTTGGTCTAGGACTTCTTTTCTGATGTGTGTGTGGTAGTGGGTGGCTGGGTGTTAATATCTCTGATCTTCCTTTTGCTTTCCATTAGATATGGATGATGATGATATCTTATACATATTTCATCCAGAGTATGATCAAGTAAAATAACAAATACAAAATGATAAATATGACGTATATAAACTTCCAAGAACCGTACCAATGTCAGTTATTAGTGATTTTACCTGGTGTGACAGAACACATGTCATGATGATAAAGAACATAGAGAGGAAAAAGTAAGGAAAGTGTCCAAAATAAAAGCAGCCCTGTCTTCAAAATTATACCCTTGAAAAAAAGACAAAGAATGTATAGGACTGTAACTGAGAAATGGGATGTGTGATTTGGAGGTGGGCCGGGTTGGTGAAGAACAGGTCACCTCTCTTAAGTCAAGTACTCATTATACTTTTTCCCCAGTTATCCCATAATTGTTCTTCTTTGTATTTCAGAGAAAAAAAATAATAACATAGACTAATAAATAGCATCTAGCATCTTCAGTATCACCTAATTTTTAGGTTACCTAATTTGCAATTTATTTAAATCTCAGTTGTTAGAATATTTTAAAAATTTAACCATACATTTACTTCTGTCATTATTTTTATTATTTAAAAAATGTATATTTATTATAGATTCAGAAAATTTTCCTTGTATAAATATAATGCTTTCAAGTGGATGCTGAATTTATTAAGCTTAAAAGATGGTCAATTCATATAACTGTTCCATGAATGCTTTAGTTAAATATATAGATTTTGCAGTGTTGGATTTGTTATTTCTATATCATTCAATCAATTTTATTAATAAATTTCCCCAAATATCTATAATCTTACTTATTCTTCTGGTTTTATGTGTTAGGCAATAAGTCAAAAACATTAAAATTACTTTTGTGATGCATTTTTACATTGTTCTGTTGAATTCTGTCTATATTTGCTTCCTATATTTTCAGACTATAATATGAGATCCATACATGTTTGGAATTCTACATCTTCCTGTTCAATTGAAATATCTTTATTATATATACACCCTCTTTATAGCCAATAATATATTAACATTTATTTTATTTGATGCTGACAATAATACTAACCACAATGATAGCCAATAATTTTTGAATACCTACTATGAAAAAGATTTTATTTGCTAATATGTATTATTTTATTTAACCCTCATCATGTACTGATTAGTAGGTACTATGATTATTAAAATCCTTCAGTAAAGATTATAAAGGTAAGTGACTTTACCATTTTGACAAAATTTATAACAGCAAAGATTCTAATCAAAGCAGTTAGATTCCAAAGTCCATTCTCTCAACCACTACACTAGTTTCCTTTGGATTGGTGTTGTAAAATGTCTCATTTCACTCTTTAATTCACAAATTTTCTTCATCAGCTTATGTGTTAAGTATCTCTTGCAAATAAGATAGAGCTGATTTTATGTTCATCCAATTTAAACTTGATATCTTTAGTTGGAACTTTTATTTTTAATCTGTGGTCATATTGGAATGATTTATACCATCTTACTTTATTTACATTTGTTCTGATTTTTCATTAGTTTTTCTGTTCCCTTCTCCAGTTTTATTTTTAAAAATTCAATTTCATACGTAAAGTGAAGTGCACCAATATTAAATGCGGAGTCCGCCAATTTGAATGTATCTATACAATTATGTAATTTTTCATATATATGTCATATATTTATTTGTGTGATGGTTAATTTTATGTTTCAACCTGATAAGGCCACAGGGTGTCCAGATATCTGGTAAGAAATTATTCTGGATGAGATTAAACTTTGAATTTGTAGACTGTTTAAAGACGATTGCCCTCCCCAGTGCAGGTGGGTCAAATCCAATCAAACACTGGGTGGGGGAGAATTTGTTCCCTCCTCTCTGCTTGTCTTCAAGCTGGGGCATCAGTGTTCTCCAGACTTTGAGTAAGACTAAAACCTACACTTTTGAACTCAGATTGAAACAATGTTATCACCTTCTCTGAGTCTGCGGCTTGCTGATTGCAGATCTTGGGACTTCTCACACTCCATAACTATATAAAGGAATTGCTTATAATAAATCTCTTTCTTCTTTTTTTTCTCTTTCACTCTTGCTCTCTCTATATGTACATATATTCACACAAAAATACACAAAGACAGAGAATATGTATACATACAAAGGGGGAGTATCCATATGTACATATATATACATATGTGCACCTATACATACACAAACATGTGTATCCATGTATGTATTTAAGTGTGTGTGTGTGTTTGTGTACCTATTGGTTCTGTTTCTCTGGACAACTTTGAGTAATATACTTTGACTTTTTGAGTTTATTTTGTATTTTCTCTTTAATCCCTTTAAAGTTACAGACTATAATTTTAATTTTATTATTACTAGTCTTACATTTTAATCTTAATACATAATTTTGTTTCTGTTTAATGTAACACAACTTGCTAAAATTCAACCCCATATCTTTTTGATACTAGAAAGGAACTCTTAACTTATATGCTCCATTCTCTCCTGAAAGACATAAAACCAGAACAGAAAGTACAAACTGCTATAAAGAGAATCTCACATTAAAATGAGGTTTGCGTCTGAACAGCGACAAGCTGCAGCTGTGGGTGACTGTAAAGGAAAGGGCAGGCTGCAGGGAAATGAACTGAGGATGAAGGTCCTGCACACCCAGTGGAGATGGATGTTGGGGAAGGATGCGACTGAAACCTTTCGGAGCATCTTTTTAAGTATGTTAAGTAATTTGTAGCACAAACTCAGAAGGATTTTTAAAAATATTTAACTTGGGTCTTAAGCAAACACTTTGATACACTTCTCTATCTTTAGTTTTGCTACACTGTAAAAAAAATAGTATTCAACTTAAGTGATCTTTTTGGTGACAAGAGGGATCTTAGTTTATGCCACTATGAAAAATTGTCAAGGAAGAGACATGGGAGTGCATAAAGGTCATCAGCACCAATACCTTTGAAGAAATAAACATAGTTTTATATATCTCTTCTAAAGCTTCCTCACAGATTCTGAAAAGAAGTGTGTAGAAAGACAAGCTAATCATTCTCAATTATTTTCAATCAAAAGCATGTAACCCAAAGTTAGTAAGTAATTCACTATTTTAAGGAATAATGGCATTATGATTTTGGGCATTTTTTGGATGTTTTAATAAATTAATCGTTATCTGGAAATTGAGTTGAATAAACATACAGAAAAAGAGTATTTTATGTGACTATGCTAATACATGTAAACTTTAAGTTTAAAACTGTAAACAGATATTTAGGAAATCACTCCTTAGCTAATGAGCTGAGGGCTTTCTCCATAACATTCAATAGTTCAAGCATTAAAAATTTTTAATTACCACTTCTGCAAAAGAAAAATATTCCTAGAAAAATATGGTCAATTTTTTAGCTACAGCTTAATTTATGAAGTTCAGAAATATTTATCTTTGCTTTAAGTTCTAAACTAAGTGGTTAAATATTATTTGGATTCACACATCTCTACCGAGCTCCTTGAATTTAAAAAAAAAAACAAAAACCCTTCCAATTATTTTCACTTGTTTTTTATCTTTATAAATAATAGTAAAATAAGAAATAACAATACATATTTATTAAGCAATTACTTTGTGCCAGCCAACTTCTAACTTAACTTTCACGATAATCCAACTTAGATGTTCTCTGTAGAGAGAAATGAAGTGCAGTTAACAAACTGAGGCACAGTAACAAAATTAATAAACAGATAAACATTGACAAAGTTAAAGTTTTAAATGCAGACTAAGAATATGTTTGTTTCCAAAAGGTTATTGTGAATGTTCAGTTAGTTAATTGATTAAAAAACTTTTGACACGCTGTAAAGAACTAACCAAACTTAAGTGGTTCATTGTTAGTAGCAGTAATTATAAAAGTAAAGATGAAACTAGTTATATCAGTAGCTTCTCAACAATTAACACAAGATATCTAATTTTGTATACAGAGCTTTGGTTCTGCTTTATTTTAACCAAAATAACTTCAATTTTACTGCCAACAGTCCATTCTTTTCCTAGTTTATAGAGTAGTGATTATACTTTTGACAAGGTCACAAGCTGACTTTGAAGGTCTAGTGTGAAGTGTCTTATGACAAGAAAAGAGCTTTCCAGTGCTCCTCAGAATAAATGAGTTTGAGCCCCGGTCTTCTTTATGGTCTAAAATAAAAGATTCCATCGATTGAATTGATCAGGAGTCTATTCTTCTCAAATAGCTCCTGTTTGTCAAGGCTCTTATAACCCACCTGACCTTGCCCATTATGATATTCAGACTTCTACATACTTGAAAAGAAAGAACCAAGTCACCAGGGAATGAAATGCCCTTTTAGTGCAGCCATTATGCTCACATTTCTTCACTGCCACTGAACTCCTAGGTGTATGCATCTTTTATTTTAATAGTATTTCATTCAGGGTACTGCTTTGCCATAAATAGCTTGCTAGGTAACCAGAGAAAGAAGGGATATGATTCTGTTCATCAAAACCACTGCAATTACATTAAAATACCATCAGAGAGTGTGTCTTGAAATACACAGGTGTGCCAGTAGCTATTTTAAATGAAGGCACAATGGTTCTTGGAAAGATTTTATTTATATATATGTGTGTGTGTGTGTGTATACATATAAATTATTATACATATGAATTATTAACTCTGAGCCCCCTATATCTGAATTATTAACTCTGAGCCTCCTTAACTGAAGGTGGAAAGGACAATATAGATTTGCCAGGTCTGACTGTCTATAAGCACACATAACATAGCTAATATATTGCCTCTAGTAATAAGGTGATTTATTTTAGAGAAAGTAGATGCATTTTTTAATACAAATGTGTACCATTGAGACAAGATGGTTCTGTTTGCTACTTAATGTGATCTGACAGTTATTACTTAATCTGTAACTTGACCAAGGCTGATTAAGTTTTATAATATTTTAGTGCAAACCAGATGAACTCATCCTGAATTTTGAATGTCAGTACCTTCAAATTAGTGCATCTAAAAAGTAGTATCTAAGATAAGAGCTAAAGCAGACACCTGTGGGGAACCGCTCCTTGTGGTTTCAGGAATTTTAACCCCGGCCGTGAGCTTGACTTGCTCCCCAAACCCCAGCTTGTCTTTAAGTCTCAACAGCACACTGGAAGGCTGCGCAAGAGACATAACCAAAAACCATTCAGAGGGTTTCCATGGGAATTGGATTTAAAGAATGCTTATTAAGCTTTAGAACTTGCTCTGCTTTTCTTATCTCTTAGTTAACTATGAACAATCTCTAGCAAGGAATGGATGAAACCTTGCACCTAATTCCAGTGTGGCGTCAAGATGTTTAACAGACCCTGACACAGACTGGTCACTGTGCCCTCTCTATTGATATTTATAATCTGTAACTGTCAACTGTAATCCAGGCACCTAAAAGCTATTGATGATTTTTGAATTCTTCCAGGAAGAGCTAACAGTATTTGCATGAGGCAGAGCTGCCTCCAACACCCTGGCTCGGTTGGAAACTACTCTGTGCAGCAGAGGTTTCATGACCACAGTGTAACAAAATTATCCAGGACACTGTATTTTGTCTTTGGGGAAAAGGAAGCGGCTGTTGCCTCTAGCGGAGAAAGCACCAGACCTCCGTCCCTCATGCTTTTTATTGAGAAGGATATGCATGGGAGATAAAAGGTCAAAATTCATAAATCATCAATAGCTTTTAGGCGCCTGGATTACAGTTGACAATTACAGATTACAAGTACCAATACAGAGAGCGCAGTGGCCAGTCTGTGTCAGGGTCTATTAAATAACTTGATGCCACACTGGCATTAGGTGCAAGGTTTCATCCATTCCTTGCTAGAGATTGTTTATAGTTAACTAAGAGATAAGAAAAGCAGAGCAAGTTCTAAAGCTTAATAAACATTCTTTAAATCCAATTCCCATGGAAACCCTCTGAATGGTTTTTGGTTATGTCTCTTGCGCAGCCTTCCAGTGTGCTGTTGAGACTTAAAGACAAGCTGGGGTTTGGGGGGCAAGTCAGGCTCACGGCCGGGGTTACAATTCCTAAAACCACAGGAGCAGTTCCCAACAGACACCAAGGTGAATTTAGAAGTACAAGAGATTTAGTGGCAGTAACACCTGTGAAAGATGAGAAAGAAGCAGGAGCAGGCAGAGGGAGATCTCAGAAAACAGCACAGACCTCATAGCTGAGGAAGACATGAGGGAAGAGGGCAGGGCAGTTACGAGACTATCCTCGCGGTGAACTGCAGTTCAGACAAAGTTTCAGCCACCCCACTGGGGGCCTTAGCATAAACACTGCCCACAGACAAGTCTCATTTTGGGCAAAAATGGTCAGAACCCACTGTACCTTCATGCACTCTTGTGATAAGCAGAATTATGACCCCCAAATATACTCACATCCCCATTTCCCAAACCTGTATATGTCATGTTACATAGTAAAGAGGAATTAAGATTGCAGATGGTATTAAGCTTCTAGCTAATCAGTTTACTTTAAAAATAGGAACAATAATTTAGATTATCCAGTTTACAATGGAATCTTTATTGTCCTTAAAAAGTAGAGGCTCTGAAAGAAAAAGGAGAAAAAAACTTACATCCCTTTAGTATTCAAATATTGTTAACAAATGCACACAGAAATCAAGAGTTATATTTTTTTTCTTTTACATGTATGTAAAATTTCTTAAATAATCCTGTTGAGATAAGAAGATATACTCTGTATGATTTCAAAGTTCTTATATTAAGTGAGACTAATTTTGTGAACCAGGTTAGCGTATGTAAGTGAACATACCTGGTACCCTTGAAAATAATGTGTACTCTGCTGTGCTGGGTGAATACAGAGCTGCATGGCTATCATGTAGTTTGAATGGTTGTCTTTACTGAAACTTCCCTAATTTAATAGTTGCAGAGAGACAGATGAAAAATCTCTATTATCGGGAAATTGTATCGCCCTGTGAAGTCTGATATTTTTACTCCATGTTTTTTGAAACTTTTATATTAAAAACAAATACCTTTATGGTTTTTCTGATGAGTTGATCATCACATTACAAAACAGCCATATTTTTATCTAGTAATGAATTTCACCAAGTTCTATATTGTTTGATATAAATATACCGCTCTACTCTTCGATTGTTGCTATTTCCTTGGTATAACTTTTTCTTCTATATATTTTCAAATGATTGCTATCATTACAATTAAATTATATAACTTTTAGATAGGGATGGCAATTGACATTTTCTTTTTTTTTAGGTCTGTATTGACAACCTCTTCTTTAACTGGAATGGTCTGTCCAATCTCATTTACTGTAATTATTTTTGATATTTAATTTTAACATGTCAACCTGGCTAACCTATAGTACCAGGTTATTTAACCAAACACTTATGCATTGCGGCAAGGTATTTTAGATGTGTTAACATTAATAATCAGGTGACTTTAAATAAAGGAGTTGGCAGGGAAAACATGAGTGACTGGCTGGCTAATTCATTGAAGGTCTTCTCATATGTGGAATCTAATGAACAAAATAAGCCGACAAACAAAACCAGAGACTGACAGATCTCAGAGTGGAGGGAGGGAGAACTGGAAGATATCAGACAAAGAAGATATATGCATATATGCATAGCACATGGACACAGACTACAGTGTAGTGAAGGCTGGGGGTGAGGGTAAGGACTGGGCAGAAGGGGGGAAAGAGGAGGAAAATGGGGAACATTTGTAATAATGTCAACAGTTCTGAGGAACAGACAAAAAATAAAGAAACAAAGAACAAAAACTGAACTTTTCCATAGAAGAAGAATTCTGCCAATATTCTTCAGTATTAACTCCCACATCAGTGTCTGCCCTACAGATTTAGGATTTCCAAGATCCCACAATTGCATGGGCCAATTTTTTTAAAATATTTAATTTATAACGGTATCAATATCAATATGGAGATATAGAGATCTAAAGATAGATATTGAAATAGGTGAACAAACAGGTGAACCCTGTTTGGTTCTTTTTTTCTGGAGAGCAGAAATTGATCCATTATTTATGTGGTTAGATTTAATTCTGCCACTTTTAATTGGTTTATTTTGTTTAGCCCTTTTAAATAATTTTTCAGTTCTAATTTTCAATGTTGCTTTAGGTTATTTAAAAGACTTCTAGAATTTGATTATAATTATCCTATTTGCTATTTAGCTATTGCTTTTTTTCAAAATTGTTCACTAGTTGCTGTGGGGAATAAAATTTATATAACCCGTAATATTCCCACCATACTTAGAATTAATAATCTATCCCTGAATAGAAAATGTACCTGTCTATGGACTTATTTACCCTCATTCTACCTTATTCTGTGGTTTTCATGTGACACACTTAAGGCATGATATTTTAAGATGAAAAAAATACTTTATATTTACCCAGGTTTTTGTGTCATTTTTAATGTTGTTAACTCTTGAGCCTTAAAAATATATTCATAATCATTTCTTGTAGAGCAGACTTGCAGTTGATGAATTCTTTTACTGAACTCTTAATCTGCAAATTTCTTTATTGCATCTTTGTTCTTAAACAATATTTTTACTTGGTAGAGAATTCTGGGTTTAGTGTTATTTCAAGCACTTTAAAGTTACCCTTTTATAATCTTCTGGCCTCCTTTAATGATAAGTGAACACTCATTTGATTTATTTTTCACTGTAATTGTTATATCTTTATGTAACATGTAATGTATCTCACTTGTCTTTCAAGACTTTCTTATTGTCTTTGATTTTCAGCATTTTGACTGTGATGTACCTAAGCATTGTTTCCTTTGATTTATACTTTTCATATTTTGTTGTTCTACTAGAATTTGTAAGTGTATATTTTTCTCCATATGGGGGACTATTTTGAACTGTAATGTTATCAAACATATATATTTTTTCCATACTCCCATGTCTCTCTTTCTGGCATTCTAATTACAGATGTATTGGAACTTTTGATATTGCCTAACAGGTCCCTGAGGTTCCATTTATTATTTAAATACTTTCATCTTGATTTCTCTTTCCAAGACAAATGGCAAAGGATTTTCAGTAGAAGAAGCTGCATGTGATACATAAGGCACAGAAACTTAAATAAAGATTATTTATACAGGCACAGAAAATAAAAAATCCCCTATTCCTGATACATAAGCTATGTACCTATAATTTGTGGTATTTTTGTTATAACAGCCCAGACTAAGATATACCACTCATGCTAAAAATCATGCCATAAAAAGAAAATGTAAGTTAGGCGCCTTGTAGGTTTTTTTTTCAGTCCTTCTTTACTTATCCATAAGCAGCAGATAGAACATAAAGTAAAATGCTCATAAGTCAAAATATAACTTTTTAAAGTTGATATAGTTTTGTGTAGTTTCCAATATTGTGTTATAAATGAAATACATATGCCTGTATATTCAGTAAAATTCAGATTGTGTGTAGTTATGTTTCTTCACCCAGAATACACCCTAACATAAACTACTGACTTTGAGTGATAACAACTTGTCAAAGTAGGTTCATGAATTATAACATAGGTACCACTCTGCTGCAGGACGTTGATAATGGAAGATGGTGGGAGTTGAGAAGCAGGGAGTAAATGGAAAGGAGAAGTCTTGCTACCTTCTGCTCAATTTTGCTGAGATCCTGAAACTGCTCTAAAAAATAAGTTCGTTAAAAACAAAAATAAAAAACAAAACAGAACAAAGAAACAACAACAAAGAACTTTCTTAAGGTAAAGGTTACTGAAAGACTTTCTATTTTAGTGTCATTTGCCAAACAATATCAGATGTGTATCTCTACATCTTTCTATGCTTCCTTGGGAAATAAGTTTAATATTGACAAATACTGTGAAATAAAACCCTTTTGTAAGAAATGTCTTTGTGGATGATATCAAGAAGTAATTCATTCCATAGGTTATGAGAAGCTTTAAACCTCCATGTTTTCATTCTATGGTATAAAAATTAAGGATGACAAATCTTGCCTTGCACGGTTCCACTTGTGATTTCCACATTCTCACAGCAAACATCTCTGAAATCATGGCTCTCGGTTTTTCTAAGATTTCAAATTTCTTTTCAGACACAATAATCTAGGCCGGCAGTTCTGATTGTATTTGACTAATGAATTAAAACTTGTTCTACTTCTGTACCAAATGTGGTGAATCCTTTTAATTATTTTAATTTCCTTAATTTACTGCTTAGGAAAAAGGAGTTTAGATTAACTTTGCTTCTGAGTAAGACCAGGAGGAAGGAAAACTGACCTAATCATTTGAAAACAAAACAAAATAACCTGAGTCTATCTGGGCTAAACCCAGATAAAGTCTTTCTAAATGAATACATAAGGCATCTCTTTAGAAAGGCAGCCATAATGCATTCCAACATATTCATCCCCTAGGCATTTAGTCTTGACTGTAAGTCTGAGACTTTGGGGTTTGCATTTTGCTTCACAAAGATGAGATACTTTGTATATCTTGATTAAATTAATAAGTATAATTCAAAGAGAAAATTTGGCAAAATATTGAAATATTTATACATTTTTTTAACATTATTTGTGCATGGCTAATGAATTTGTAACTGTTAGAAATAGTGCCCTCTAACTAAAAAGTACTACTTGATTTTCAATGAACTTGGAGAAAAATCTCTCAGCATTATCATCATCATTTAACTCTTATATACTACTTACTACATCCCAAATATCTTGCAAAATACGTTCTCTGTATATTTTATTTGATCCACATGTTAAACCTAGGTGCTGAGTTATTATTGATATTTACAGATGAAGCTGGTTTGCCTATCATCACAAAATGTAAATTATGTTACTAGAGCTTAAATTCAAGCAGTCAGCCTCCAAAATCCAGGGAACCTCTTAATCACAATATCAACTTCTGCATGTAAAAACTGAGGCTAGGTAGTCCCTATTTCAGCAAATGCATCTAATATTTTCCCAGCTCATTGAAGTATTCACAGCCCATTCATGGCCTCTTTACGCTTTATTTTCTTTTTTTGAATCATAACTAAAATTTCCTATAGATCATAGAGTACTTTCATATACACTAGCTAATTTTATACTAGCAGCAATTCTGTGACTGGGTAAGAAAAAAACAACATGACTAACATCAACATTCTCTTAGACACCATGGAGTACTGGAGATCAAAAGTGACTGGTTCAAGATTATACAACTTGCACGTGATGAATTCAATACCTCAATACACATTTTAGGACAGCAAATGCTAAGTTTTCTGAAATCTTGAGATTCAATTTTTTTTTTCAGTTGTGTTTTTTATTCCATTACTGTTTATTCCCCCATACCCTCTTCTCCCTCCTCCGTCACCCCCCCACTATCCACATTGTTGTCTGTGATCAAAAGTTCCCCTGTTCAATGTTCTATAGCATTCTTATGAATATATAATTAATGTAATTATAATTAATAAAGTTATATATTAAGAAATATTAATCACTAACAATTTAATTATTTTGTGTACTATTTATTGATGCTAATTGACATATCTATTTATTCCTTTCTATGTCTTCAGAATTCAGCTATGCCTTTTACATGGACATGTACTTTATTTCATATAATTTTAGTTTATTTAACATAATTTACATAATTTATGATAGTTTTTAAATGACTAAATAAACATGTTAAATAAATAAATATAAGGAAAGTTATGACAAAAAGTTATAATGATTTAGAGTCTTAGCTGAATGCCAGGAAGAAATATGGAATAGGTTGCTAGACATGATGTTAAACCTATAAGGAGGAAAAGTTTCAGATGTAAATTTCTGAGTCAGCTGAGAAAAATGAAAATGAAAAAAAAAATTACTTTTGCCAGAAACTGAGTCAAGAAATGTAGACAGAAGAGATAACTTAGGTTAAATTTTAAAAACCTCAGGTTTGACTATATATTCAGGTGCAATGTTTGTTTAGTAAAGTTTATAAACTATCTTCTATAGGTCTGTTCTGAATGTTAACATAGCTGAGTTACGTACATAGGAGATATAAAAATAAGGATGACAAAGGACTGAAAGGTATATATCTCCATGTCTCTTTTTTTGTAGATGAGTAAAAGGAGGCTCAGAGTGTCAAGTAATTTCCTCAAGGTTACAAGGTACAGAAGCAAAGCTTCAATCCACAATGTACAGATTCCAAAAAGCCAAATGGCTTTTTACTATAGTCATTTTCCACAGTGTGATCACATTTGTGAGATGTTTATTATTCCCATAAACAGAGGACACACTGCATAATACAATTTCCATGCATGTATTGAAAGTCCTGATAAACATTTTATTAAAGAAACTTATTTGATTTTGCCTGATGCAGTCTTCCACAGATTTGCCTGGTTATGAACACTACTTCTTTCTGAATAACCTCTGTTGTACTTCCAACAAAAACACCCTTTAGCCTCCACTGGCGTTTTTAGGGAATGAATTTGTTTTCTATTCTGGCACAGATATTTCATAGGAGGGTCACTGTGGTCAGGCTTCTTGAGTAAAAAGCATTCAGTTTTACAGAGAAAGAGAAAAATGAGGTCTCAAATAATGCTGAATTGTCCTTATATGAGCATTGACTTTTCTGAATAGGCCAAAGCATGCTTGGCCAGGCATTATATTCTGGCTGGTATAAAATAAAATGGTTTGAAGAGCTGCCAGAGAGGCAGCTGAGGGGCTTTCCTAGAGTTACAGAACTGAATTAACTACCTTTCTCTGGGTCTGCATACTGATGATAAGAACCTAGGTATGTTTCTCTGCCTTGACAATTGTGGTTCAGTTGGTTGGGCATTGTCCTGCAAACTAAAGGGCCACCAGTTTGATTCCTGCTCAGGACATGTGCCTGGGTTATGGGTTTGGACCCCAGTCAGGTGCATGGGGGAAGCAACTGATTGTTGTTTCTCTCCCTCACTTTTCCCCACCTTTCCCCCCACCCCACTGAAAAAAAAAGCCCTAGGTATGTTTCTAAATGAAGCATTCTTTAATTTACTTATTCTTCAGCAAAATACCAAGAGGTGGGTACTATTGTAACCCCATTTTACTGAAGGAGAACTTAAGAGACATATTAAGTTGCCTAAAAGTATGTAACTATTAAATATGTGATTTTATTAAAATTCAGAGAATCTGGCTGTAGAATCCATGTTTTAAACACCATATAGTAAGACCATAATTTTATCCATCACTTTTTTGTTTTTGGTATTGAAGCTAAAATACTAGTATAAAAATTGGCTTAAAATTATTAAAATTGCCCATAGTCATTTCTAACAGCTTTTAAAAAGGCATGTTTGTTTGTTTGCCTGTGAGTAATCTAAATATATAAACAAAAACTTTAAATAGAAATATCATGATGGTTTTCTCATGCTGGTACATGGGAGTTGAGAGTCCTCAAGTATCTTTTGAAACTCTGCGAACTCACTAGTCATCAAATAAACATATCCATTGCATTGACTTATTTTGTGAACTTTATTGAGTCATAAACATGTTCTCAGATATTTCTAAAATATGTATAAGTTTTATGAGAAAAAGATATTTTACGTTAAAGTTGTGTTACATAGTGGGGTTCCCCCTAAATCCCCAGAGCCTGCAGGTTGGGGAATGGGGAGAAGAGAACAGCTTTTAAGATGTCTTTGTATAACTATGGCTGGTAGCTAGTGTCTTAGTTATGCAAATGGCTTTGGTTCTTCCAAGGCCCCAAGGAGATGGGAGGGGTTTTGACTATGAAATATTGGGGAAAGAGCATACAGAGCCTGCACGAGGTTCTGTGAATGGTCAGAACCAGTTACCACACCCACAGCGTCACAAGCCAGGGTCAGGGATTTAAAAATAAGGTAGCAAGCATTTTAGGGAAAAGAGAAGAGACCCACGCAGTTTGAAAAGAGGGCAAGGAGAATACCGTGTGGTTTTGAAAGGAAAGGGAGAACTCTATGCAATTTACAAGGAGGCTGGGAACAGTGCCTGGTTCTGCATTAAGAGCTGGAGGCCACTGCAACACAGGCAAAACCTCGCTAGTCAGACTTGAATGATTGGGAGCTGCTGGTAAAACTGAACTGTGTCTGGGAAGTAGGAAGACTGTATCTCTGACTTTTCTAAAACTAGCCTGGTTTGGTAGAGGGAGGCAGAACTATGCGATTGTGGGTGTTTTAAGGAAAATAAGACTTAATAGTTAAAGCCTCCAATAATCTAAATTTGTATAACCTTTAAATAAACTTTTTTTTTTTTCACCGAACTCTGGTATTGAGAGTTATGCTTCTGGAAGCGGGCAATCAGGCCCCTCATAACTGAAAAGCCCTTGGGTTCTGTTACAGTTGCACTCAATCAAAATTTTTAATTAACCAACATTTCCCTCCTCCTCTCCTGGCTCTCCTCTTACCCCTCTTAGTACACAATCAAAAATACCTTTCAGATTAACAACTTTGACCCCTCAAAACTGGATTTGAATCCCTTATTTCTTACTTGTAGCTATAGGAAATTTCTTAATTTTCTCTGAGTTTCAATCTTGTCACTATCAAAACTAAAGCTTTTAAGCCCTGGCTGCTGTGGCTCAGTGGATTGAGCATCAGCCTGTGAGCCAAGTGTCACTGGTTTGATTCCCAGTCAGGGAACATTACTGGGTCCCCAGTTGGGGGCACGAGTGAGAGGCAACCACACATTAAAAAAAAATACTCAAGCTTTTTTTTTTTTTTTTTTTTTTTTTAAGTATATTTTATTGATTATATTGTTACAATAGTTCCAATTTTTTTTCCCCTTTGCTCCCCTCCGCCCAGCACCCCCCTTCCCCAACAATCCCCTCTCCAAGTCCATGCCCATGGGTCGTACATACAAGCTCTCCCGCCTCACCCTTTCATATATTCTTCTTCTTCTTTTTTTAAAATTAATTAATTAATTAGTTAAATATTTTAACAATAAAAAATAACAATTCCTCCCTCTCAGACTTAAGACCCTTTACAATCTTATAAAGGACAATGGATGAAGGTCTCGAGCTCCTCTAGCTGCTTCAAGCTGGACATGGTCGTCGTCCTACCTACCCGTGGGTCAAGAAATTCCTAATAAGAGTGGGGATGTGGAGGGGAGGGTGGCCTTCCCACAAGGGGAAGGATCGTGCAGACTCCAGGTTGGTTGGCTGTCTCTGGACAACGGCATGCTTGGTTTGACAGGCTGGCATCCTTGTTGTATTCTGGGGGTAACAGGGTTAAAGGACATCATTTAATCCGTAACCACTAGATGACAAAAGACAGGTATTAATTTTTCAATGTCCCACATTAGGGAAAAGAAGGGCTTCTTTGGAGGAAGGTGTGCCAGGTACATCTCACCTGTCCAAAACCCTTTTGCCCATTATACTTATTTTGGACTGAGGGAAATATTTTAGGTTTCCCCCATCTCAGGCCTCTGGGCTTTTTCTGTCCAAGCCATTAGGGTAGAAAAGAGAAACCAGTTTTAAAGTGAAGCCCACAGACCACCCCGTTCTTCACCAACCCAGCCACTTAGTTCAGCCAAACCATTGAGTCTCAGGAGGCAGCAATGCAGACAGGATTAAGTGAGGCCTATGCATACAGATAATCACTCAGGTAATGAGATTGTAGGCTTATGCCCTTTGAAAACAGAAAACACATGTTAATTTATGTAACATAACCCACATACAAGTCTCTAAATCTGTAGGACTGTCTTATCGGAAGGAAAATCCTTGTCCTTCTAATATTCACTGAACTTGCATTTCTATTCTTTATATTTTTATTCCCCCCCCACTAAAAAATTTTCTGTTTGTTTGTTTTTCCACTACAGTTGTCTCACTTTTTTTCCCCCTCTTGCTTCCCTGCACCCTGCCCCCCCCCCCCACAGTCAGTCCCCACCCAGTTGTCCATGTCCATGGGTCATTCATACATGTTCTTTGACTAGACCCTTCCCCTTCTTACCCCTTCTCTCCCTCCCATCTCCCCCTTTGTTACTGTTAGTTTATTCCTTGTTTACATACCTCTGGTTCAATTTTGCTCATTTGTTTGTGTTGTTCATTAGTTTCCTGTAACAGGTGACAGCATAAGGTAATTTTCTTTTGTTGCCTGGCTTATTTCGCTAAGCATAATTCTCTCTAGTTCCAATCATGTTGTTGCAAATGGTAGAAGTTCCTTCTTTCTTTCAGTACTTATTCATTGTCATTTTCCCCCTTTGTACTCGTGTTCCTCTCTGTCTCTCTGTTTCTTCATCTTCTTAAAGCAGACCCTTTAGCATCTCTTGCAATGCTGGTTTGGTGGAGGTGTATTCTTTTAGCCTTCTTTTGTCTTGGAAACTCCTTATTTCACCTTCCATTTTGAATGAAAGCCTTGCTGGGTAGAGTATTCTTGGTTGTAGTCCTTTGTTTTTCATTGCTTGGAATATTTTTTGCCATTCCCTTCTGGCTTGTAGTGTTTCTGCTGAGAAATCTGATGATAGCCTTATTGGAGCTCCCTTGTATGTTATTAGTTGTTTCTCTCTTGCTGCTTTTAGGATCCTCTCTTTGTCTTTGAATGTTGGCATTTTAATTATGATGTGTCTTGAAGTGGGCCTGTTGGGGTTCATCTTCATTGGGACCCTCTGTGCTTCCTGGACTTGCGTGACTCTTTCTCTCGTCATGTTAGGAAAGTTTTCTGTCATTAGTTTTTCAAAGAGGTTTTCTATCCCTTGCTCTTCTTCTTCTCCTTCTGGAATTCCTATGATACGGATATTATTACGTTTCATGTTGTCCTGCAGCTGTCTTAGAACCTCTTCAGTCTTTTTTCATTTTGTTGCATTGTCTGGGAGTTTTTGTGTAGGTTGTCCTCCAGCTCGCTGATCCGATCTTCTGCTTCCTCTAGCCTGCTTTTAATTCCTTCTACTGTGTTCTTCAATTCAGAGATCGTATTTTTCATTTCCTCCTGGCTCTTATTGATAGCTTCTATGTCCTTTTTCATGCTCACGTAATTTTCTGTGAGTTCCTTGTAGTTTTTCTGGAGTTCTTTGAAGTTTCCGCTGAGCTCATTCAGCTTCTCCATAATCCATGTTTTGAATTCCATATCTGATAGTTCGCTCCCCTCTATTTCATTTAGCACTCTTTCTGGGGATTCTACCTTTCCTTTTGATGGGAGGTTGTTTCTCTGTCTCCCCATTTTTTTGACTCCTATTGTTTGTTGGTGCTTCTTGGAATGATCTGCACTTCCTGGATCTGCCTCTGGTGGCGTCAGATCATGTACCAGTCTGGCCCTAGGCCGCCTGTTGGAGACTTCCAGGGATCTACTGCTGTTGTCTGTCTTCTTTGATTGTTAATCTATTCAATCTGTTATTAGCTGTCAGGCTTAAGGACTGTGGGTGTGGCAGCTTAATTCCTGTAGGCAGGGCTTTTGCTTCCCCTCAGGCTGATGCCACTTGGAGGGGAATGGTCTACCCGCAGTACTGGGGATGAGTCAGCACTGGGACCCAGTCAGCTGCTCCTCCAGTTCTCCCCTCAAAGCCACCGTGCCAAATTCTCCCCAAGTGTCTCCAGTCCTCTCTGCCTTCCCTCTGCTTGAGCCCAGGGTAAGTGGTGGCCAAAATATTTTCGTATGTGATCCACTTAAGAGCTCTTTTTCTCCTGCTGTTTCTCTCCGGCTAGCAAGAAAGCCTGTGGCTTTTCGTTTTTCACAGCTGATACTATTTTACTTTCCACTCTGTCGCTGTAGGCTGGGAAGCCCAGCTGGGGGTTTAGACCCTGCCCTTCTCAGGGGGAATCCCCGGCTGCTGAGCTGTTTCTCAGCCCCTTCAGCTGCCACCCGTGGGAGCCCAGCCAGCCCTTCCACGTCTCCGCACTCCCTACCGGTCACGTTGTGATGTAGCGGCCTTTTCTGTCTCTCCGTGGTTATAAGACTTCTCTCCAGCTGGTGTTCGGTTCGTTATTCCAGATGATTTCTCCAAAATTACATTGTAAATCCAGACTAGTTCTAGGAGGAAGTTAGTGTAGCTTCCACTTACTCCTCCGCCATCTTGTTTCTCCAAAAATACTCAAGCTTTTATACTGCCTTTACCAAATATTTTGAGATTGAATAAAATGATCTATGTAAAATCCCTAACCGCCATAAAATCTGTACCTCAGACTGGACTAGGTAAACTTCATTCAACACATGATAGTTCTTCTCTCAAGTCACTTTGGATAATTGAAATATGAACACAGTTAGAAATAAACATATGCCTATTTTTCTCAATGATATTCCTATATACTTGTATAAATTAGATCACAGTTCTTTTGCTAGCCGAATCAATTAAATTCTACAAAGACCCTTTATTTTTTCAAAATTTCTCTATAAAAATAAGGCTGGCCACAATCATGATAAATAAAACTTAACAGATTACTTTTTAAAAAAGAGTTTTCTAAAATATATCCTCAATTTTGAATATTGTTGCCTTTCAATATAGCATGTCATTGAAAACTATCTACAAATAGAGTAATGTACATTTCTGGGGATATTATTTATTCTGAGGATAAATTTTAGTGTAAAAGTTTTTTTAAAAAATACTTTTGTTGTCTTTTTAAATAGAAGTGTTAAAAATAGAAAAATAAGATTCCGAAGATGTGACTTGAAATTTAGGTTTCAGTCCCTATTTCTATGTTGCACTAAAATTAATGATTTAGCACACTGACTGCAGATGACTTGTCTCTACTCAGAAATTCTGCTAAGTTTAAATGAAGGTGTTTTTGAATGTCACGTATTAGTAGGGGTAGCTTGAATTATAAAATAAATAAAATTTATATTGTGTGTTGTTTTGAAAGGCAAGAGTTTTCTTGTTTTATACGGACAGTTATACAGAGTGGGCATACAAATTATAAAGTTACCAAATTTAAACATGCAAAAAGCTTGATTCTTCCTCCACAGCACCCGTCTTCTGTAAGTCATGTGTTTGGTGTCTCAGAATGTATTTGCACATTCACAGAGCAAATATATGCCATCCAAGTAAACTGATTTTTGAAGTCTAAATTCCCAAATTTTAGAAATCTCCAAGAAGTTGATACCTATTCTCCTGTACACATTTTTGAGATTCATGAAAAGAAGAAAAGTTCACAAGTAGACTTTAAACTAAATGGTTGTGACATGCAATCACAGATTGTTAAGGCTTAAAATAATTTAAGGGAAGACCTGACTCAACCTTAACACTGTCTCCAAAATATGCACCTTTTTGTTATTCTACTTCCCTCAAATATATACATATATCATTTTGAATTTTAAATTTGTAAGCTACTAAATACTACTTTAAATCCATTTATTCATTAATCTCTCTACTTAGTCAATATAGAATTAGTGCCTACTAGGTATCAAACTTTTTTTGCATTCTACATTACTGAAGAAAACAGATTAAAATCCCTGCACTTGTACAGCTTATATACTGTAGAGGGTGGAAGTCCATAAATAATAATGGCAAAATATGCAAATATGGCATAAAAGAGTGGTCCAGTAATTTACAAAATCTTTTCAGGTGAGTATGTGATCAGCCAAGTTTGGGAAACACCAACCATCAGAAATGTGTTTCTTAAGTCAATAGCTTCAAAATACAACTGAACCCTCTATACTAAAATGCAGACTAAAAACAAACTGCTAAAGTCTTTCCTGACACTATTTCATCAGAACTTCATACTGTGGGAGTCCAGGGTATGCATTTAAACAAAAATTTTCTGGTGATTATAATGCATGTCTATATATTGAGTATTACAGCACTACTTATAATAAAAATGGTGCTATCACTATTCTCTGAATAATTGGAGTTTAGCTGTGTAAAATCTCTTCCTTATTTAGCACAGTATTTAAAATCAAGGATTTAAGACCATGAGAATAAAATATTTCTCCCTACATTGTCTTTATGGAAACAGTATATTGGCAGAGCAGATTGTTATAGTAAATCACTTCTCCCTGTGTCCACAAAAAAAAAAAAAATTATTATTATTTTAATTTTACTGAGGGAGCCTAATTCCCCCCAGATGATCTGAGAATATGATGCCATCCAGTAAAAACAGCCATCAAAAAAAAGTACAATGTCACAGTGGTTTGATGTATATCAAAGACAATCCCCTAAATTACAGGGCAGTAAAAGGACATTTCATTTATAGTTTTGGTACTAACTATCTGTTTATCTCTTGGCATTTAACCTAGCTTCTCTGACTCTCAATTTCCTAATCTGTTAAATGACAAAGTTATTGTGTAAATAGTTTTTCAAACATGCATATTTTCTGCAGTAGTACTTGTTTTTCACATAGACTCTTAAAACCCAAATCTATAAAACAGAAAAAAGGGAAGTTTCTTTAATTGAAATGGGACCAAAATTTCCTAGGTCAGGCTTGCACTTTGCTGTACATATGTTAAGGAATGAAAGAAAAACAATTTCAAAAGCAATGAATTAGATGATACTGAAAATTTTTCCAAGACTTATATTGTGTTTTTATATATTTCTAAACAGAGAATGGAGCTGGTTTTATCTTGTCTTTATAGGCCAGAATTAATAATCTCCTGGAAACACATATTAAATGCGTGAATTGAATCTCCATTGAATAAAAAAAACTGTCCTCGAAGTCTCTTATATTTAAACTTAAAGATAGAAATAAAAATCTTATCTTAAATAACTGAGCTTTTGTCGAGCAACGATAATTCTTAAAATATTCTTATGTCACATAGTGTAGCTTCTTTTTTTGCAAAGGAAATAACATGTCCTTGAATATTTTTGACATTTCAGCTTAAAGATGAAAAGTGAGAGAAGACTTATTATCTTGTGCAATGTATCAAGTGTTTCTGTTTTCATAAAACCAGCTTTATCCTAAAACTTTCTACCAAAAGGGACACTGTTAGTATCCTTAATTAACACAGAAAACAAACACTACACATTTCAGATTCTGGTTCAAACTATTGTTGGTGAATAATATATCTGTAGCATTATTTTAAAGTTATTCTGGAAGGACTCCGTAATAACCAAATTTATTGGCTGCTGGATGCCTTGAAATATATATGTTATCCTACTGTTACCACTCTGTAGAACACCACCATTTATTATAAGAACTGAATTTTAAACACAGAAAATTGAAAGAACAAAATGACACCACATACAATTGCCAATAAAGGCCTTGCTATATTTGCTTTAACACATATCTACATTATAGCCATTTCTCTATCCATTCATCAATCTGTTTTATTTATGGATACAGTTCATCTATCCATCATATTTTGGACACATATAATGATTAGTTATATAGACTCAGTACACTTCACCTCTTGATCCTTCAGCCTGAATCAACCAGATTTCAAAATTGTTATAGAAATATTGATTTAGTAGAAGTAAAATTAGTAAAATGCACAAATCTTAAGCATGCCGTTTCATGAATTTTGAAATGTAATTTATAACTACCAAAATGTTGACTACTGTCACCATCCAGAACTGTCATATATGCCCCTTCCCAGTCAATATCTGTTTCTCTCAACCCCAACCAGATATGACCTCTATGATGATATTTTTATCATAAATTAATATATCATATTCTAAAGTTTTCTTTTACTATGCATATTTTTGAGATTATAGATATTTTTGCATGTATCAGTAGCTTGATCTACTTTTATTGATAAACAATATATTATTTTATGAATTTACCATAGTTGGTTTTTGTTTTGTTTTGTATACTCTGTTGTTGAACTTTGAATTGTAAAATTGTCAGATCTCATGAATAAAGCTCTATGAACATTCTTACAGATTTCTCTTTGTGGATACATGTATTTTTCCAGGTATGAACCACTGATAAGTTATATATTTAGTTTTATAAGAAGCCACCAGAATTTTTTTTAAATGGCTGTAACAGTTTACACACCTACTCACCAACAATGTGAGACAGTTCTTGTTGCTCCACATGCACACCATTGTTTGGTATTGTCAATCTTTTTAATGTAATCTCTTTAATTATTGGTGTTATAATTATAATTTGCAAATATTTGATGAATAATAATGTCGAGTATAATGTAATATGCTTATTCATAATTTGTATACCTTTCTTTATGAAGTGTTGAACACTTTTGATCATATTTCTGTTAGTTTCTTTCACTTATTACGTCACAACACACACACACAAACCTGTGTGATAACATATTGAAGTATAAATGCATATACACAAATTGTGAATAGTTATTCTTAGTTTATGGATTGCTTATTTATTTTCTCAGTAGTGGATTTCGACAAGTATTTGGTTATTTTGACACATTGTCAAACATTATTTGGACTTTTAAAGTATGCATTTATTCTGAGCTCTGTGAACTCCTCCTTTATTTATTCATTATAATGCAAGCATCACAAACTCTTTGTAATTAAAACTTTAGAATAGTTTAAAAGTCAAATAGTGTGAGTAAACAATGTCTTTTTGATTACTGATTTAAACATTTAGAGCACCTCTTTCATATTCCCATATAATTTTTAGAAATTGTTAATTTACTTTTTAAAAACTTGCTGATTTCAAGTGAGATTGTGGAGTGTGCATATATTTATTAGATGAATTCTTGTTTAAAAAATATTGAATTTTACAATTCATAAATATTTTTAATTAATTTGTCTTTAATTTCTATCACCAATATTTTTAAGTTTTCAATGTAGATGTCTTAGACATTAATTATTAAAGTTATTTCAATGAATTCCAACTTTTTGATTGGTATGTTCATTGTGAATTGTTAAATTTTATTTTCTAATAGTAAATTAGAATTTTAATATAAACAAATAAAATATATCTTTAAATATCACCTCATTTATTATTATTTTTAGTGGTTATTTCATAGATTTATTAAGATTTTGATAATCATTTCATTTGAAAATACAGACATCTTTAATGATTTCCATCTTTATTATATGTACTTGACATTAATTTTAAAATTATTTTTATTTTAATTTATCCAAAATATATGATTATAAAAATAAATAGTGGTGCAATATGAGTATTTCTTTATAAATTAGGAAAAAATGTAAGAGAAAATTAAAAACTTGAGAAATGAAAGCCTCTTTGGAGAAGGCTATATGTAGAAAAGACATACATAAACACATGGAATGTAGGACTGAAATAAATGAGTAAAAATAACTGGACATGCATAAGAAATAAAAGTCTATCTAAAATTTTTATCTAGAATATGAAGATAGGTTATATACAAACCTACTCATCCTTTTAGTGTTGATATGGAGAAAAGAATAAATGGAGAAAACGTAATAGAAAAAAGATGCTTCACTCATCTGTAACTAGGGGATTGAAAATTAAACCAGCAATGAGATACACTAGACATACCTGTTATAAGGGTCAAAGTTCACAACACTAACTACACCAAATGTCGGAAAGGATGTGGAGCAACAGAAACTCTCATTCATCGCTGGTAGGAATGCAAAATGGTAAGGTGCTTTGAAGACATGTCGGCAGTTACTTATACAACTAATTATATGCCTATCATGGGATCCCTCATATCAAACCAAGTGAAGTGAAAATGTAGGTCCACACAAAGCCATGTATGTGGATGTGTATAACATTTTTAATTATCATTACTAGCACTTGAGAGCAACCGATGTTTTTCAATAGGCGAAGGATGATATATCTAGTCAATGGACTATCATGCAAGAAGAAAAGAGTTACAAAGCCATACAAAGACATGGAGGAACTTTAATCCACGTTCCGAAGGGAAAGCAACTAATCTGAAAATGCTTTAAAAAATTATAATTTTGACTATGCAACATTTTCAAAAAGGCAGACATGATCACAGTAAAAAAGATCAGAGGTGACTAGAGGTTAGGGGAAAGGAAGGGATAAATAGGTGGAGGCGCAGAAGTTTTTAGGGCCTGTGATTTGTAGTATATGGTGATGCTCAGTAATTATTAGTTTCTTTCTCCTTTTGCAAATCACTCTGCCAGAGAGCTGCAAGGATTTTCTCAGACTATGTAAAATACTGTAAAAGGAATTGGAAGAGAACAATATAAGTTTTTGAAGTGAAGTAACAAAAAGACACTTGACAATGTTTTATTCTTCTCAGTATGCAAATATATTTATAAAGTTTCATTTTAGCATCTTTAATAATTGCCTCTTTCCCATGGCAATGATTCTGTAAGTCATTATAGCTGATATAATATCAATGACTTTTTAAAAAGTTAATAAGTTTATTTTATGGATGTGATTATTCTCTCCTAAGGAGGATTTTGGCTATAGCAATGAATATGATCTATCTACCTTTATCTGCCAGCTGCTCCACAGTAGGTACACATACATGTCAGAGAATGTTTACTTTGTGAACATTGCTAAAGCCTTATATATCAAGTCTAAGAGAGATAACAAGTTGCTCTCGGGCAGGTTTATGCACCTTTATCTGTTCAGTGAAATTGCTGGAAAATCCTTTTACATGGTCTTCCTTCCAGCATTCCAATTCCTTGAAATTCATTCCCAACTATTTCATCAATGTCACTTTTGAAAAACTTAAATGTTACAACATTCAGAACAAAATATAAATGAATTCCTTTGTCATATACTGTAAATCCATTCATAAATGAATATTCACTCACCTTACCAGCTTCTTACCTCTCACTGCTCCTTTTTCTGTTAACAAACCAGTTGTATTGATGTCCTAAGAGATCTCTGTGGGTCCTTGTATTCATTCAGAGAAATGGGTACATTAATCAAACCAGGCAATTTGCATCTTATGGTGTAACTTTCTTCCCCACCTAGACCATAAACTCTTAGACATTATAGTTAATGTTTATTCACTCTCTTATTTGAATATATAGTACAGTAGAAAGAAGCTTTGGCAAAATATGAGTTTTTCAGAATCTTCGTTCCCTCATATATCAAGTAGAGATATCTACCTTGCATCTTGAAGGGCTATATGTATTAAGATTGAATATATATGTATGTATGTATATATATATGTATTTTTAACGGAAAAAAACTTGACTATTACATTGTTATAAGAGTATATGGAATATATATGTACATTTTTCAATAAACTTATTTGTAAATATTTTTTAATAATAGAAACGTAACAAATTAAAGCCAGTATTTTGCATGAAACTTTGTACTTGTGTCTTCATGTTTTTCAGATATAAGTTGACTAAAATATAATGAAACCTTCCTACAGACAACTTTCTAGAGGAATCTTTCTTAGTTTGACCTTTTAGAGACCAGGCATTGCCATTACCTCTCTCATTCAGGTAGAAAGGAAAAACAAATCAGCCCTTTTCGGAATCAGAAACACAGAGCTCAAAATCCGAGCTCAGTGTGTGACCCTTTGCTGGGTTATCTTGCATGAATATTTTGATCTTTATCTCAATTTCAGCACTTTAATAAAGTCAAATATTATTTACAGAGTTTTGTTTGGGAGTGGTGGGTGTAGTTCAATTAAGTATTTTATTGTATTGGACAGTGAAGGATACAGAATATATGCTCTGCAGATGTTCTATCACTGCTCCTTATCTGATATTTAAGATGTTTTCCCTAGATTCTGGATCTTTTCTCCATTCTCCAGTGAATCTCTTCATCCTGTTAGAACTGCATTGGTCTTCGGGCACTTAATCAGTTATTTTCCATCTTCAAAGTAATTTTTATTCTAACTTTTTTAAATTTCAGCATATTATCCAATGATTAAGCATGAAGTGATTACAGAGAAATAGTAAATTGAAATAGCAGACATATACACACACCCACACACATATTCCTGTAGACACAATTGGAGTAAGTAGGGACTTCTGCTCTTGAGACATTTCTCTAGAACTGCTGGAAGTAAAAGAGTGTAAAGATACACTAAAGGATTATTTTGGATATCAGAAGAAAAGGAGAGAAAATTGAAAAATTTAACTGGTGTCCACCTGAACAATAGATCTGACCTAACCTCAGCTGAATGTTGAAAATAGATGTCTGCTCTTGATTTTTAAATGAATAAGATAACTGTATAGAGAGTTATAGTGATTTCACCTAATCAATGTTTCATATCCTCTTTCCAAGTGATAATATTTTTAGAGTTGTTGACAAAAGTATGAACAAAGGATTGTTTTCTAAATTTAACTGCTGTACTAAGGGCAGAATAAAGGACATTGAGAAAGAAGAAAAATATTTTCAGGTTATAGTTTTCACAACATTTATTCTGATATATAAATATTTCTTAATATAAACTTTCTCTAAATAAAATGTCTTAGTGTAAAGGCAATCACATGACTTAAATTATTAATGGTAAAAATTTTCATATGAAGTTTGGGGTAATGTCATGCATTTATTGCTAATATGTTACATCTGCACTTTCTCATAAGTATTGTAAAAAAGATTTGTGAAGTTCTTGATAATATAAAAATATCACAGAAAAATTAGGTTTATCCCATTGAACATTATTCATTTCTTTTTTGTTGCTAGGCTTGTGCCCTTCTTAACATTTATGTATGTGAAAATCAGCCTGTTAAAGTTTACCCTGAATAATAACTTAGTCTTCAAAAAAATTCACATTTGATTTCTAAATAAATTTTCCATTTTGTTATATAAGTCCATTTAAGCAGGAATATGATCTGTTTTTCTCAACAATGTAGTTTCTGTGCCAAGGAAAATGTCTGGCATATAGTAAGTGCTCATAAATAATAATGTGTAAATACATTAATAAATGTTTTAAAAGTAATAGCTGTAAATGTCTGAAATAAAGTTATGGGAAAGGACAGAAAGAGAGAAAGTTCAAAAGAATTGACATCTTAAGATGAGAAACTTTGAAAGTACAGTACTTTCTTTCTAAAATTGAGAGAGTTGTCCAAGTCAGACTCACCAAAACCTCCTGGATAATTCACTGAGGGATTTCATGGGTCCCAGAGTAAACATCTAATTATAAGGTTGCATTGGGTCATCTAGGAGAGGAGAGGGAGAAATATCTTTGAAAACATGTCTCTCATGAGCCAGGCCAATTCTGATAAAAATCAGCTGACAGTGGCAGACAGACATCACTCTTCCTTGTTGAATGCCCAAACAATTCTATTTATTTATAACTGTTTTAAAACTTTGGTTAACATTTATTCCATTTATCATTGACCACTTCTGAAATGTAAAACATTTGCCCTTGGACCTTGAAAACATTTAAAAAATAGTTTGCTTTTCTCATAGGTTGAGGAGAGCAAAATCTGTTTTCCAGAACAGTGTATGCATTATGATCCTTAATGTACTACATTGAGGTGAGAATATCCACAGCGGTAATTCTGATGTAATTATTAACTCTTCATAAAGATTTCACATCATGTTCATTTTTCATAATTTCTTGTCTAATAACAAGGATGCTTTTTAAAGCATAATTACTTATATGTCTTTCCCAAGAATCTGTATTGTCTGGTGAAAACTGTAGCCTTCTTGGAATAAAAACTCATCAGTGATCAAGTCAATGGATGTAGATCTACTTCATTGAGATTCAGCTAATTTATCCATGAGTTATACTGTAGACCTGAAGTACTTGACTTCATTCCTTTTTTCCAGAGGGAGGAATTTGAAAAGACCACGAAGTTGACAGAGAAAATCCTGGAGTTTAGCAGTAGTTAGCCAGAACTTAAACCTCAGCTTTGCAACTTAACATTTGAGTATCACTGGGGAAAGAAAATTAACTGAGATTCAAGTTTATTGTCCACAAAATGGAGACCAGAATAATTTGCCTTGCATGGTAGATATGAGTATTAAATAAAGTAACATATCAAAACATTGTGCAGTGGCCATGTATCAGTTATCAATTCTATATATATATATATATATATATATATATATATATATATATATTCTAATATAATATATATTCTATATCTACCAAACTTGAGTGGCTTATAACAACAAACATTTACATCTTTCCATAAGTCTTAGCATCAGTTGAATGGATCTTTTCATCTGTGCTACATGAAACTGACCTCAGCTGAATTTCTTCATGAATATGTGATCAATTGGTAGTTCAGGGAGGGGTTATCTCTTTTCAGATTCCCTAAGTTTGGATGGATTGGTTCTCCTCTATATGGTCTCATTGTCAGCATCCCAGTCCACTAGCTGGTACATGTTCACATTGTGATGATGGTGTTGGATAGAAGGCTATTGGGGTTCAAGAGTAAAAATAGAAATGAGCCCTTAGGTTTGGAACTAGCATGCACTTATTCCTAGTGTTTACTACTGGCCAGATCAAACAGGGCCAATTCAGATTTGAGGTGTGAAGAAATAGATTTTTCTTCAGTCCTTGGGAAGCTTTGTGAAACCTTTTTAAAGGGATATATATCGAGACAGAATGAATTCTGTGCATATTTTCAATCAATGTATTAGAACCGAGACCAAATGAAGCAAAACAAAAACAGAATAAGTGTCTTCTCTATCTATAAACACTAAGCATAAATGAACTGCCAGATAACCCATGAAGGGTTATGGACGTAATGCAGCTCCTCTGGTAGGCCAATTCTCCAGTCTCATCCGTCCCTGGTAATATCCAGAGGGGACTTCATATGGGGATTTTGAACAGACTTTTCTATGTCCATTTCTTCTTGTCTCGTTGATGTCTTCACAGATCAAACTTCCTGCCCATTTACCCACTGGTTCCATGCTCAATCACCTCCTATGCCCATCTCTTTCAGAGCTTAGGATTCTCCTGCCGGTCCCCTCCACTGGATCATGACATCCTGCAGAAGAAATGTTCACCTTTATCTCTGTGTCCCAGTGCCTGGAACATAGACAGGATTAATATGTGCTTGAGAAAGGGAGGAATGTGCCTAGCACAACATGATGTTCTATAGCTGAACTTCCTTTGAAAAATCTAATTTATAGGTCCTGCATTTTGATTTGATAGATAGATCCTGTATACATTGGCTCCACTTGTATGTTCAATAAAAAAATAATTTACATTGAGCAATAAGGCAGAATAGTGTATTTAAAATTCTACAGTTATTAAAAATGAATTAATATAAAATAATTCTAGAATGACAAGGAGTTTGAAAAGCTATGTTGTAGTAGTTATCTGTTTAAAGTAGATATTTTCAAAGGATTCTGGGACAAATATCTAGTGTGGCTGTTATAGTTTGTCACTGGTACACTACAAGAGTGTCTGCATTCAAGCTTCAAATGGCAGAGGGTTTGTTCACATAGAGAGGACCATTGCAGCCAATCATATTCAACTATACAGAAGTGCCTGTAAAAATATTGACCACTGCCTTCGTATTCTGACACCTGTATAATTTCATTGTGTATTTTATCCCTAGCTCCTCAGCATGGTTGTTCATAATATTAATAAGCCATCAATTCCTATATTTGGCAGAGGAAGTGTGGCCATTGTCTGTCAGGTCAGTTTCTTGGTGAACCATAATGGCTCCTGGAGAAGCAATCCTTGTCCTGTTAAGTAGTGAATTCAAATTACCCCGAGTTCTCAACTAGGTAAAGTGTCCCTACTTACCAAGAGTAAGGTTTTTTCAGTACAAGTTGGGGAACAATAATTCTAGGAGCTTTAGAAGAGAATACAGAACCTTTATTTTTCCTTTAGTAGGAGAATATGTAGTAGAGTGTCGAGCATCTTCATCAAAATCATTTATTCATTAGTCACCTCTAGCTGTTATTAAGTGGTTGTTAAAACAGAAGCAATGTTTCTTGTAAAGGAGATATTATCTAGTGAGAGAAATGAGCAATAGACAATAACACAGGTAGAGTGACAAATCATAGAAACTGTGATAAGGAAAAATTAAATATTACTGTATGTACGAGTATAGCATTAAAATTTAAATTAATTATTAAATAGTATGTGAAGTTTGGGGAACATTTGTCTCAGCTGTCGTGAACACATCAGAAAATCAGAAAGCAAATATATAAAAACTTAGTCATAGTAACTAATAAATTTTAGTGTTAAAAATATATGGTCAAGTTTTATTATTTCCCTCCCAAATTTTCTTATATCTCTTTGGTTAGTCCTCTTCCACCACCCTAAAACCCTGGAGATCACTAATGTTACTTCTGTCTCTACAGTTTTTACTTTTTCTAGCAGATCATAAAAAGAATATCATACAATAAATAGACTTTTAAGCCTTTTGTGTATGGCTTATTTAATTTAACATAATGCTTTCAATATTTGACCATAATTTTGCTACTTTTGGTAGACACATCGAAGGAACCGCTGAGCTAAAACCAACCCTAATTTTGCTACTTTTGTGTGTATATTTATATACATATATACATATGTGTGTGTATATATATAAATACATACATATATATATATATATATATATTATTTCAAAGAGGTAACAGATTTTAGGTTGGAAGGAATGGTATAAGATCGCATTTCTCAGTCCTCTCTATTGAATAATTTCCCTAAAAATAGCTAAAATTCAAGTGAGGATTAATCAAGAGTCCATTAATAAACAGAATTGCATATCATGATCTCACAGACAATCTCTAAATAGGTAGCAATGTTTAAAATGTTAATAAATATCCAACAATAACTTTATAAGTCAAAATAACTTATTGTTTTGGTAAAATCTAATCTGAGAATACTTTGTTTATTTCATCAGAAGAGTTAAAATGTTTTCACTTTAAAATTAATTCAAACACTCATGGACTCTGGCAGCTAGAAAGAACCCTAAAGGTAAATGTTATCTTAAATACCTCTTTTACAAATGAGTAAACTCATTTAGTGAGTGGTTTAGACCCTGTAGCAACTTAGTACTGACTCTGAGAAAATTAATCACTAACGGAATGACTTTTTAAAAAATTCAGTATTGATCTAAAACATCACACTTATTTATTTTGCTAATGCTCAGTCCTTTTGAGAACCTCATGAAAGCCACAAGTTCTCTCCATAGAAGTGTACCCTTCTTTATACAATATTATACTTAGTATAACATTAAATACCACCACTCAGTAGAAAGTGGGGGATGGCATAAGAAATACCTTCAGTGACTCAAAATAACCATCCATAAGGTATTAAAATTGATCAATTAGAATGCAAATGCCACAGGAAATAGGAGAACTCTCAAGGGAAGATGAGACTGACAAATTTAAGAAATCACAGGTCTCTGCTGTATACATGAGGAAGCCGTATTTACAATTTATCGCTGAAAATTGGGGTGGAACAGTTCCTCCATTTCCCCACAATACACACCAAAAATAAATGGATGGATGGATGAGTGAATGAAAACTAACAGAAGAAAATTATGTTATCTTGAAATAAAAAGTAAATTGATACAAAAGATATTATAGTAAGATACTCATCATTTTAGATATTTTAAATGTCCAAAATCATCACATACATACATACCTCACTTTAATAAAAGTGACATCAGTTACAAAAATTTGTATTACATATAATTGTTACACTTGATTATTTAATCTGTCTGCTCTTTCTCCCAAAGAAAACTTGTATAACTTTAATCAATTAAAAAGAAATTTAATTTATTAGCACAGTAATCCGATGTTCTGCAAAGTTATTTCTGTGTCATTTAGGAACTAAATTGATTTCTTACTGGTTGTTAGTGATTCAAGGTCAGTTTTTTCTGTATTAATCACAAAGTATTATCTTTGATAGGACCAGATGTAACAACAAAAAACCTGCAGGTTAAAGTTAATCTTAACTTTTTACTGTGTGTGTTCAAGTCATAAGAGTGTGTGTGTATGTGTATATGTATGGATAAAGAGAGAGAGAGAAAAAGAAGAAAAAGAATGAGGAGGAGAAGGAGGGGAAGAAGAAGAGGAGGAAAGAAAAGAAGAGGAAGAAGAAGAAGAAGGGGGGACAGGAGGAAGAAGAAGAAAAAGAAGAAAGAGGAGGAGGAGGGGAAGGAGGTCTAACTTTTTTTTTTTTCACATCACATATTTTATTTCTCTAGGGTGACTACAACCCAGTTTTGAGATCACTACTCATTACTCATAGTTCTAATCATTACTTTAAAATACATTTGTTCACTGTTATTGGCTCCAAGGTGATTGACAAGTTATATATTTTAATAATATTCAAAATAACAACCTTTTGTTGCATATCCTGTCCTCACAGTTTTGTCTTTCAAGTTTCTTAATTATAATGTTATGATGAAAGATGCTGATAACAGTGTCATCAAAAGTCCCAAAATCTTGGAAAAAAATCCCATACATCTTTATTATGGCTTTGGAGAGATCAGCATGCTTGTAGTAAACCAAGATTCCCTGGATTTATTTTCAACTACCTTTTGGAGAGTCACATCCTCTTGAACTTCTGGTTATCACCTGTAATTATATAACCCCATAGTGTCTCTTCAAGCAGGAAGCAGTGCCAAAAAGAGTCTATGTGAGCATGACTATCCATATTTCATACTTCCCCACCATATTTCATCATAGAATAAATTATCTGAAGATTTAGGAAGCACTGTATTCAAAGATCAATACTTGCTCCCCCATCTCCTCAATTTAGCCCAATATTGCTCAAGACTTAATTTTTAAAAATCATTAAAATTGTTTATCTGTACAAAAATATCTATTATGTATCAGACACTGCTCGTTGTTAAAAGTACTATAGTAAAGAAAATGTTCTAGTTTCTCATATTAAAGTATGTAGAATTGACACTCAATTGCTTGTATTTCAGCACATCCTCTACTTTGAGTGAGAATGAGTGAAATAGACTGCATACAACAGCAGAAGGGAAAAGCTTCTGTCTGTTCACACCACTTTAGGAAGAAAATTATTAAAGTGTTGCAGCTTTATCCTTGGTTTAAGAACAACCATGAATTTGGACTATACCATCTTGGTTTCTGGAATAATTAATTTTCCCGAATTGAATGATATCCTTGGTTTGCACAAACTTTATTTTAGAGCTTATCGCTTAGAATAGCAATGCTCTTTCTATGTTTCTGGTATCTTTTCTATTCTTAAACAATGAAAATTGTAAAACAGGATATGTTATATTTCACATTAGGTTTCAAGGAAGGTTGGAACTAAATGTACAACACAGCCACACAAATACCTTGAATACTACCACTTTGTTATCAGTGTCATTTTCTGCTGCACCCCACTTGCACCCTTAATGCCCCACCCTAGATCAACCTTATATTATAATTTATGTTTTCTCTGAAGCTGGTATACTGTTATTTATATTTAAAATTTTATATGTGTTTGAAGGTTTATATATGAAATAATATAGGTTTTATAATATTATAACCTATAAACACCAGAGAAATTCATACTAAGATTTTACATTTTTTTAGTTAACTTCATTTAAACAAATAAAACAAATATAACTAATTAAGTCCCTTGGCTTTCATGAGACTTTTTTTGGCTTAACACTGAATCATGTTCTCTTAATATGTGTTTTTATTACTTTGATGTAAGAATTAAAGCAAGCAGGTGATTCTTTTTGGAATAGGATCAAATCAATCATAATGGGGGAAATGATGCACAACTCCAGTAATCACCTTGACTTACTCTTTCCATAATATTCCAACTCCCAAATCCATTAGCTAGTTCATACCAGGTTCACAGAGGCCCTGAACAATTTAAATAATGAAAATCGTGGAAGCTGCTGGCCCCATAGCTTGTTTTGACTCTTTTTGTGGTATTTCAGTATCAAGTAAAAGAAAGATAAAAACCATATTCATTTTTACTATCAAATATGTATAATGTACTATGCATCTGGTAATTAAGTTTTTTATAAATGATTACTAATTTAATTCTCATAACAATCGTACAAGGACGTCTCCATCATAATCCTAATTTTACAGCAGTTGGATCTGAGGCATAGAAAGGTTACTAAATTGTCCAAACTACGTAAGTGGCAAGAGTTAGTATTTGAACTCCACCTCTCTTTTTCCAAAGTTCTTCTCCAACCAACTCAGCATGTCAATAGATAGAGAGGGAGGCATGTTTATTCTGTGCAGGTAGTTTTGTGTGTTCACTGTGGGTAAGGTCAAGGAGGCTGGGTCTCAGCAGCAGGACGCCACATGGGAGAGTCAGTCACAGTTCCTGTCTACACTCCACAACCGATTTCCCCAATATCAACATTTTATATTAATATGCTACATTTGACACACTGGTATATTACTATTAACTAAAACCCACACTTTAATCATTTTTCTTATCATTTTTTAGCTCATATCTTTTTTCTATTTAAAAATTCCATCTAAGATATCTCATTATATTCAGTCATTCATTGCGTCTCCTTAGGCTTGTTTTGCCAATAAGTTTCTCAGATTATCTTTGTTTTGATAACCTGGACAGTTTTGAGAAGTACTGGTTAAGCATTTTCCAGAATGTACATCCGATGGATTTGTCTGATGTTTTTCTTATAATTAGACTGGAGTTACATGTTTGGGGTGGAAGACCACAGAGGTAGAATCATTTTCTTCTCAATAATGACTCATCACTGTTGCTGTTGAACTTGGTCACATTGCAGTGATAGTGTTTGTGAGATTTCTCCACCATAAAGTGACATTGTCCCCATTTCTGTCTGTACTTTTGGGGAAGAAGTCACAACGTGCATCGGACCCTTAAAAAGTGAAGTCATATTCTACCTCTTTCAAGACAGAGTATCTTCATAAATTATTTGGCATTTTCCTGAACAGGAGTTTTGCTTTTCATTTTTATGTAAATATGGATTTACGATACTTACTTTACATTCTGTGTTAAATTCAAAAATATTTTATTTATTTTGTAGTCCAAATTGTTTGAGCTTCAGTAATCAGGAACTTTTTCAGTTGGCTCTTGTATGCTATTGATGTACCTTCATTACTTACTGTAAGGTATTTGGGGCATTTTCCTACATTTGGGAACTTGGAAGATTCTCTTGTATATTTCCTGCCCAACTCCTGTCATAAGGATTTTCTCCAGGTAGTCCCAGTCCTGTTACTCGGGACAGCTTTAGAAGCTAATATTTAATCACTAGGAATAGCAATTTCTCTTGGGATGTCTTTGTTCCGTCTCAGCTAACAAAGAAAATATATTTGTTTAATAATGACACATGGATACACACATATGTATAAATGTTTTGTATGTAGATATCTGTAAATATATTAAACGAAATATAAATCCATTTGAGTGTCTCCAACTCTATTTCATTACTATCTGGATCAGTCTAAACACCCTGCTTACCTGTAAATTCTCACCCTAACAGTAAGAAAACTGGTTTCCACCATCTCCATCCATTTATTCATTGTTGAATGCCAGTATTATAATTCTTAAATTTTGCTGCTGAGGGAAACAACTTTGCCAACTAGATAGATCACAACGGTCTGTACAGTTCTGGTTGCCTTAAGTCTTACAGACATTTCACTTCCTATTTCCAAAACGACTTATGTCAAACTTATCGTCCCAACTCCTTCAGAGACAAATTTTAGTACTTTTACAATGCATCAGTTTGATACTTTGCTTCTTCATTTAATGTCATGATTGTTCCATGATTTAAATTATTAAAAAAAAACACTTGTATACAATAAGTTTCACTCTTTGTGCTTAGAGTTCTATGAGTTTTGACAAACAGATCATGTATTTCCTTATTACAACTCCATACAAATAGTTTCACTTTCTTAAATATTTCCCTGTGCCTCAGCTATTCAGCTCTAACCCTTTCCCTCTGAAACTTTAGGAGGCACTGATCTGTTTACCATCTCTACAGTTTGCTCTTTTTCAGAATTTAATATAACCCAAATTATAAAATATGCAGCCTTTTCAAACTAGCTTCCTTCACATAACAATATGCATTTTGATTCATTCATATATATCTCATTGTTTTCTGGCTATAAAAATTAAGTGTAACTTAAATTTATTTTATAGATTATGTTTTTGATGCTTTAGCTAAAAATTCATTATCAAACTTAGGGCCACAGAAAGTCTATCTTATATTTTCTTCCAGAGGTTTTATAGCTTCTTATTTTTCACTTCAATCTATGATCTATTTTGAATTAACATTTGTGAGGTGTAAAGAGTGTTTCTCAGTTGAATTTTCTGCTTATGCTTGTCCAGTTCTGCAGCATCTGTTGTAGAAAGATCATTCATTCTCCACTGGCTTGTGTTGCTCCTTTTTTTAACGATCAGCTGACTTTATTTATATAGACCCATTTCTGGGTTCTCTATTCTATTACATTGATCTATATGTCTGTACTTTCACCAATACCAATGCTGTCTTGTTTTATGATGATGCAAAAATGATATATGAAAACCCAAACACAAACACTTTAAAAGTTTCTGCTTTCATTGTCTGCTGACATCTCAATTGCCAGTGTAAGTTAAATGGCTAATTTCAGAAACAATAAGGGGGAAATATAGTTTACCTCTTGATGAAAAAAAATTCCTAATTACATACAAAACTTAGTTTCAAAGAGGAATGAAAAATTGTTTCCATTAATTAAATCTCCTCTATTCTAGTTCACTTTGCAGCTTTATTTTTGCATAGCATTTCCTGCTATCCAAAATTATCTTTTGTTATTTACATGTGGTTATTAATATTTTCAATTGTAACATAAGCTCCATGAAGGGAGAGAATTGTTTTTCTTATCATTGCACCTCTGGTGCACAGAAAACTAATTGCTTTATATGAACAAATATGTGAGCATTTGATGAATGAGGAAATTAGTATATTTATTCTGATAACATATTTTTCACGTTGTCATCGAGTATTTAAACCTTAACTAAGTCTAGCACTGTTTCTAAAACTTGACAGTGAAAATGACCATTTAAGGTAGTTTAGATGTAGGCAAGGACAGAACGATGAAAGAGTATTATAAATTAAGAGGACAAATTAAAAGGCTTCTCCTCTCACCTGTTTCTCCGGGACTTCTCTGCAGCTTGTCACACTGTGGACACACCTGTCTTGTGGAAATTACTTTTTGTCCCTTTTCATCTGGGATGTCTTACTCTCTGGATGATCCGCTTATGTGTCTTCCTGTTTATTCATTGGCTCTCCAACATATGCTCCTGTGGACAACTTGTGAATTTTACAGTATTTTCTGCTATGATTTGCTCTGAACCTTCTTCACTGGTGACCACATTCATACACAGAGCAACTGTTATGCTTTTCATAACATATTTATTAACTTTCCATTCAGAAATAACCCATTGTTTCTGAATTATAGGCATTAATTTTCCAAGTGGAATGTGATTGCCTGCACTTAAATGCAACCCTTCCCCTCCTTGAGTTTTAAGCCTAAGCATATTGTCTCAATTTCACAATTTTCTAAAATGATCATTATTTTCCTAGCCCACCCCCCTCACTCTATGCCTCCTCTTTTACGTAAACTGTTCATCAATCATTGTACACTCCAGCACTGGGATAACTTGGCCAGATGTTTACCCACGGTCATCTGCTCTGCTTCCTGAATGAAAGCTCCTCACATCCAGCATTTCTTAAATCTCAACTCCTGTCTTAAGGTTTTTCAGATTAGAAAACACAGAAAGCTTCTTAATCTTTATTAATTAAGTCACAGACTTCGCAACTGTCATTTAAATCCTTCAGCGATCTCCATTTCATCCACCATTGTAGTCTCTTCTCTATGACTTTCTCTACTGTCTGTATTTGGAAGGGAGTGACAGAACACTTTCTGTTTTGAGGATAGTGTTCTTTTCTTCATCTAGGTGCTAATTATATATACATTAAGTGAATGATGGTATCATTCTGCTCATTTATGCAATGTGCACCTTTTATGTGTACTTATACTTCATTAAACAATTAGATTAAACAGTAGTTAAAGAGAAGATGAAAAAGGTTGTGTTCATTAAAACATTCCTTGTTTTTGTATTTATTGGTCAGGAAAAGAATAAAGCTGGGCATTACATTAGCTCTAAGACACCCATGTTTCTAAATATTTTATATTTATTCCTAAGAGAAAAGGGACAATTTTACAAGGTCCAAATTAGTGAAATTTAAAATGAGCCATACAAAGTACAAAGAAATAAAAACATAGAGACAAAGGACAGACTGTTTGTTGAAGAAAACTTCCTACCTATAGTTCCATGTTAGTCTGATTTATGTAAATTGGGTTTCCAAATTTTACATTAAGATTTGTCACTATAATGCTAATAAGGGTACATTTTGTATAGTTTTGATTGGTCAAGGCAGGTCACAGTTTATTGGTGGGGTGACAGTATGGCAATGGGGAAACAAAGAACTTCCTGGCAGTGGTAGACTTGGACAGTGTAAACACCAGGGCAGGCCGTGGGAGACAAAACGTTCAGCTGGTGGTTCTTCCAGGCATCCATGGTACTTAACAGGCCTCCATCAGTAAATAGTCAGCCACTCTACTGTAATTGTGAATTTCAGCCTAGTTAACCCTAGGGATTCTGAGTGCATTTGAATAGATACATTTCTTCTTGGGATTCACGCTATGTAACTGTCTCCTCCCTGGCCACATAGCTAATAAACCTAAAACACAGAGAAATGAGGTAACTTACATAGACTCATAAGACCTGAGAGTTATGAAATTGTAAGTCTTTCCGCAACAGCCATTACCTAACAGAACAGCTAGAAACAAATTATTCATTATTGAATATATAAAAGGACACAATAATTAATACATTAACAGCAATAAACATGTTAGTCCTGTTTAAATCTGGAAAGGACCAAATATATCTTATAAAAGACAGATATCATATGATCTTACCTATACCAGGAATCTAGTGAATAAAATAATCTAACTAACAAAATAGAACCACAGGCAAGGAAACATGAATTAGACTGAAAGTGACCAGAGGGAAGGGGGATAGTGGTGGAAAGAAGGGGAAGGAATGAAGAACATGTATTAATGACCCATGGATGTGAACAAAAGTGTGGGAACTGACTGTGAGAGTGGGGAGGGGGATGGGCAGAGGAAGGCAAAGGAGAAAAACTGAGACAACTGTAATAGAATAACAATAAAATGATTTTAAAAATAAAAAATAAAATCAAAGCTAAAAAAAGAGAGTCATAATGTTAAATGACTTTGCAGTGTCTGTACAAGTTTTAATAATGAATAAGGTTAAATTTTTCTGACCCCCGTTGCCCCTGCTTGTTCCACAGCTAGTGGCTGCTTTTGCACCTACATCATTGTGGGGACTTTGTACTATCATATAAAGAGTTGAAGGTATAGCTACATTATGCCATGTGTTGATTTGCATTTGCTAGAAAGCTAGGAATTAGAGTCACAGATGACTTTATCTCTAGACAAATTGCATTGTTCTACCATGACTCAAAAAATAAATAAGCTGTTATCTCCCCTAAACTAAAACTTACCATTCTAAAATTTTCTTTTAGCTGCCAAATTGTTCTTGAAGTATTTTTCTCATACATCTTTACGTCATATATTTCTGCAGCACAAGGGAATTTAAAGTGTGAGTTTAAAGTTTGATTACAATATTTACTATACATTATAGTAACTTATGAACCTGTTCTGCAGCAATTTTTATTCTAATGTAAGTTAAACTTTTGCTTAAAATACTTACAATACAGAATAACATGGGAATTTCATTATAAGCATCTGGTTGAAAACAATGTAAGTACATTTATTTTTAATTTACTGAGTGTCTTCTATCTGTTGGATTCTGTTGAGAGAAAACGTGATAAAAATGTACTTGTAATCAAACACATTATGACTTCAGGGAGGAAGTTGGATGGTAAACACAAATAAGTACTGTTGATAATGCAGAATAGTGGTGAGCTCAGTAAGACATCAACTAAGAATAGATGACATTGTATAGGCTGGAATGCAACAAGCAAGGGCAATCAGGCTTGGCTCATCAAGATGATATTAGAACTGAGACATAAGTACGAAGTGGAAGACAGTTATGTGAATTACACAAGAACAATGTTCTAGGCAGGGCCTCGGAGGTCCAGAGATGGAAATGAGATAGTTGTATTTGAGGAACAGGAAAAATAAGATAATATGATCTGGATATGGTGTGTGAGTAAGAGGAATATGGAGAAATAGCTGGAGTTTGATTATATAGATCTTTTATGTAAACAATTTACATTTTATTTTAATACTAAGTGCAAAGCAGGCTGGTAGGATCTGTTGGTTGACTGTGGGGAGAAAGAGGCAGGTCAAAACGTAAGACCTCCGAGATCCAAGATGGCGGAGGAGTAAGTGGAAGCTACACTAACCTCCTCCCAGGACCAGTCTGGATTTACAACTTAATTTAGGAGAAATCATCTGGAATAACCAACGGAACACTAGCTGGAAAGAAGTCTTATAACCACGGAGAGACAGAAAAGGCCGCTACATCACAACGTGACCGGTAGGGAGTGCGGAGACGCGGAAGGGCTGGCTGGGCTCACACGGGTGGCTGCTGAAGGGACTGAGAAACAGCTCAGCAGCCGGGGATTCCCCCTGAGAAGGGCAGGGTCTAAACCCCCAGCTGGGCTTCCCAGCCTACAGCGACAGAGTGGAAAGTAAAATAGTATCAGCTGTGAAAAACGAAAAGCCACAGGCTTTCTTGCTAGCCGGAGAGAAACAGCAGGAGAAAAAGAGCTCTTAAGTGGATCACATACGAAAATATTTTGGCCACCACTTACCCTGGGCTCAAGCAGAGGGAAGGCAGAGAGGACTGGAGACACTTGGGGAGAGTTTGGCACGGTGGCTTTGGGGGGAGAACTGGAGGAGCAGCTGACTGGGTCCCAGTGCTGACTCATCCCCAGTACTGCGGGTAGACCATTCCCCTCCAAGTGGCATCAGCCTGAGGGGAAGCAAAAGCCCTGCCTACAGGAATTAAGCTGCCACACCCACAGTCCTTAAGCCTGACAGCTAATAACAGATTGAATAGATTAACAATCAAAGAAGACAGACAACAGCAGTAGATCCCTGGAAGTCTCCAACAGGCGGCCTAGGGCCAGACTGGTACATGATCTGACGCCACCAGAGGCAGATCCAGGAAGTGCAGATCATTCCAAGAAGCACCAACAAACAATAGGAGTCAAAAAAATGGGGAGACAGAGAAACAACCTCCCATCAAAAGGAAAGGTAGAATCCCCAGAAAGAGTGCTAAATGAAATAGAGGGGAGCGAACTATCAGATATGGAATTCAAAACATGGATTATGGAGAAGCTGAATGAGCTCAGCGGAAACTTCAAAGAACTCCAGAAAAACTACAAGGAACTCACAGAAAATTACGTGAGCATGAAAAAGGACATAGAAGCTATCAATAAGAGCCAGGAGGAAATGAAAAATACGATCTCTGAATTGAAGAACACAGTAGAAGGAATTAAAAGCAGGCTAGAGGAAGCAGAAGATCGGATCAGCGAGCTGGAGGACAACCTACACAAAAACTCCCAGACAATGCAACAAAATGAAAAAAGACTGAACAAGACTGAAGAGGTTCTAAGACAGCTGCAGGACAACATGAAACGTAATAATATCCGTATCATAGGAATTCCAGAAGGAGAAGAAGAAGAGCAAGGGATAGAAAACCTCTTTGAAAAACTAATGACAGAAAACTTTCCTAACATGACGAGAGAAAGAGTCACGCAAGTCCAGGAAGCACAGAGGGTCCCAATGAAGATGAACCCCAACAGGCCCACCTCAAGACACATCATAATTAAAATGGCAACATTCAAAGACAAAGAGAGGATCCTAAAAGCAGCAAGAGAAAAACAACTAATAACATACAAGGGTACTCCAATAAGGCTATCATCAGATTTCTCAGCAGAAACACTACAAGCCAGAAGGGAATGGCAAAAAGTATTCCAAGCAATGAAAAACAAAGGCCTACAACCTAGAATACTATACCCAGCAAAGCTCTCATTCAAAATGGAGGGTGAAATAAGGAGCTTCCAAGACAAAAGAAGGCTAAAAGAATACATCTCCACCAAACCAGCAATGCAAGAGATGCTAAAAGGTCTGCTCTAAGAAGATAAAGAAACAGAGAGAGACAGAGAAGAACACGAGTACAAAGGGGGAAAATGACAATGAATAAGTACTTATCGGTAATAACCTTAAATGTAAATGGATTAAATGCTCCAATTAAAAGACATAGGGTAGCTGAATGGATTAGAAAGAATGACCCACATATATGCTGTCTACAAGAGACCCACCTTAGAACAAAAGATCTACACAGACTGAAAGTAAAGGGATGGAAAAATGTATTCCAAGCAAATGGACATGAAAAAAAAGCCGGGGTAGCAATACTTATATCAGACAAAACAGATTTCACAGCAAAGTCCATAAAAAGAGACAAAGAAGGGCATTTCATAATACTTAAGGGAAAAATCCATCAAGAAGATATAACCCTTATAAATATATATGCACCAAACTTAGGAGCACCCAAATATGTAAGGAAACTTTTGAAAGACTCCAAGAAAGATATAGACAACAACACACTCATAGTAGGGGACTTTAACACCCCATTGTCAACAATGGACAGATCTTCGAAGCAAAGAAACACCAAAGATATGGAGGCACTGAACAACACTCTAGATCAAATGGACTTAGTCGATATATATAGAAGTTTTCACCCCAAAGAAGCAAAATATACATACTTCTCAAGTGCACATGGAACATTTTCAAAGATAGACCACATGGTAGGACACAAAACAAGCCTTAACAAATTCAAGAAAATTGAAATTATATCAAGCATCTTCTCAGATCACAATGGCTTAAAATTGGAAATCAACCTCAAGGAAAAAACTCAAAAACATTCAAACTCATGGAGAATGAATAACATGCTATTAAATAATGAATGGGTTAACAATGACATCAAGGAAGAAATCAAAAAGTTTCTGGAAACTAACGATAATGAACACACAACAACCCAAAACCTATGGGATACAGAGAAAGCAGTCCTAAGAGGAAAGTTCATAGCAATACAGGCCTACCTAAAAAAGCTAGAGGAATATCTAATAAAAAATTTAACCCTACAGCTACAAGATCTAGAGGAAGAACAACAAGCAAAGCCCAGATCAAGTAGAAGGAAGGAAATCATCAAGATCAGAGCAGAATTAAATGACATAGAGTCTAAACTAACAATTCAAAAGATCAACAAAAGTAGGAGCTGGTTCTTTGAAAAAATAAACAAAATTGACAAGCCTTTAAGCAGGCTCATCAAGAAAAAAAGAGAGAGGACCCAAATAAATAAAATCAGAAATGAAAGAGGAGAAATCACAACTGATACCACAGAAATACAAAGGATTATAAGAAATTACTATGAACAACTGTATGGCAAGAAATTTGACAACCTAGAGGAAATGGACAGATTCCTGGAAACCTATAGTCTTCCCAAACTGAATCAAGAAGAAGCAGAAAGTCTGAATAGACCAATAACAGCTAGTGAAATTGAAGCAGTAATCAAAAAACTCCCAGCACACAAAAGCCCTGGACCGGATGGCTTCACAAGTGAATTCTACAAAACATTTAGGAAAGAACTAACTCCTATCCTTCTCAGACTATTCCAAAAGATACAAGAAGAGGGAAGACTGCCAAACTCATTCTATGAAGCCAGTATAACCCTAATTCCAAAACCAGGTCAAGACACAACAAAGAAAGAAAACTACAGGCCAATATCGCTGATGAACATAGATGCTAAAATCCTCAACAAAATACTGGCAAACCGGATCCAGCAACACATTAGAAAGATCATACACCACGATCAAGTAGGATTCATCCCAGGGATGCAAGGATGGTTTAACATTCGTAAATCAATAAACGTAATACACCACATAAACAAAATGAAAGACAAAAACCACATGATAATATCAATAGATGCAGAAAAAGCATTTGATAAAGTACAACACCCATTTATGATAAAAACTCTCAGCAAAATGGGAATAGAGGGAGCATACCTCAGCATAATAAAGGCCATATATGAGAAACCTGAAGCCAACATCATACTCAATGGGCAAAAACTGAGAGCATTCCCCCTGAGATCAGGAACAAGACAAGGATGTCCGCTCTCCCCACTCCTATTCAACATAGTCTTGGAAGTTCTAGCTACCGCAATCAGACAAGAAAGAGAAATAAAAGGCATCCAAATTGGAAAAGAGGAAGTAAAACTGTCATTATTTGCAGATGACATGATAGTGTACATAGAAAACCCTATAGACTCCACAAAAAAACTACTCGACCTAATAAGTGAATTCGGCAAAATAGCAGGATACAAAGTCAATATTAAGAAATCAAAGGCATTTTTATACACCAACAATAAAAACTCAGAGATAGAAACTGAAAGAAAAATTCAATTTACCATAGCAACAAGAAAAATAAAATACCTAGGAATAAACTTAACCAAGGAGGTAAAAGACCTGTACTCAGAAAACTACATAACATTGAAGAAAGAAATTAAAGAAGATACAAATAAATGGAAGCATATACCATGCTCATGGATGGGAAGAATCAACATCATTAAAATGTCCATACTACCCAAAGCAATTTATAGATTCAATGCAATCCCTATTAAAATACCAGCAACATATTTCACAGACCTAGAACAAATACTTCAAAAATTTATATGGAACCAAAAAAGAGCCCGAATAGCCACAGCAATTTTGAGGAAGAAGAACACAGTAGGAGGAATCACAATACCTGATATCAAACTATACTACAAGGCCACGGTAATCAAAACAGTCTGGTACTGGCATAAAAACAGACATATAGATCAATGGAACAGAATAGAGAGCCCAGAAATAAACCCAGGTTCATATGGTCAACTAATATTTGACAAAGGGGGAAAGAACATCAAATGGAGTGAAAAGAGCCTCTTCAACAAATGGTGTTGGGAGAACTGGACAGGGACATGCAAAAAAATGAAACTAGACCACCAACTTACACCATACACCAGAATAAACTCAAAATGAATCAAAGACTTAAATGTAAGCCGTGATACCATAAAAGTCCTAGAGGAAAAAATAGGCAGGAAAATTTCAGATATCCCACGTAGCAACATTTTCACTGATATATCTCCTAAGGCAAGGGAAATAAAGGAAAGAATAAACAAATGGGACTACATCAAACTAAAAAGTTTCTGCTCAGCTAAAGAAAACATCAGCAAGATGAAAAGGAAACCAACCATATGGGAAAATATATTCGCCAATGACATCTCAGACAAGGGATTGATCTCCAAAATATATAAAGAACTCATACGACTCAACACCAAGAAGACAGACAACCCAATTAAAAAATGGGCAAAGGACCTGAACAAACACTTCTCCAAAGAAGACATACGGAGGGCCCATAGACATATGAAAATATGCTCAACATCACTAGCCATCAGAGAGATGCAAATAAAAACCACAATGAGATACCACCTCACACCAGTCAGAATGGCCATAATCAACAAATCAACAAACAACTTGTGCTGGAGAGGATGCGGAGAAACGGGAACCCTGGTGCATTGCTGGTGGGAATGCAGACTGGTGCAGCCACTATGGAAAACAGTTTGGAATTTCCTCAAAAAACTAAAAATGGAACTGCCTTTTGAACCAGCAATTCCATTACTGGGATTATATCCGAAAAATCCTGAAACACCAATTCAAAAGAACCTATGCACTCCAATGTTCATAGCAGCACTATTTACAATAGCCAAGTGCTGGAAACAACCTAAATGCCCATCTGTAGATGAGTGGATCAAAAAACTGTGGTACATTTACACAATGGAGTTCTATGTAGCAGAAAGAAAGAAGGAACTTCTACCATTTGCAACAACATGGATGGAACTAGAGAGAATTATGCTTAGCGAAATAAGCCAGGCAACGAAAGAAAAATACGTTATGCTGTCACCTATTACAGGAAACTAATGAACAACACAAACAAATGAGCAAAATTGAACCAGAGGTATGTAAACAAGGAGTAGACTAACAGTAACAAGGGGGGAGGGGGGAGGGAGAAAAGGGGGTAAGAAGGGGAAGTGTAAAATCAAAGAACATGTATAAATGACCCACAGACATGGGCAACTGAGTGGGGACTGAATGTGGGGGAAGGGAGGGGCAGGATACAGGGAAGCAAGAGGGGAAAAAAAAAAAAGAGAGACAACTGTAATGGAAAAACAAACAAAAAAATTTTTTTTTAGTGGGGGAAAATGAAAATATGAAGAATGGAAATGCCAGTTCAGTGAGTATTAGGACAAAGATTTTCCTTCACGTTGTATATTTTTCTCCCTATTTGATCTCTCCAGAGTTTGGCATTCTAAACAAGTAAGTAATGACTTAAGTTTCTTTGCATAGACCTAATAAGACCAGTTGTTAATAGAGGTTCCTTTTTCTGAACAAGCCTTTGACTGGAATGTCAAGCCTAAAGGAGACATGCTTGGGCTCATGTTGTTACCAAAAAGCCCTAAGGAACTGGGAATGACTTTCAAAGGTAATAAAAGCCCGCGAAACAAAAGGCCTGCTGCCATGGTTAGTTGTGCGGTCCACAGCAATCTCTCCAGGGAAGGAACGAAGGTTGTTTTCCTGAAAGATGGCTAGAAAGGACCTTAAGGCACAATGGAAAACCAGAAAGACTTGGAAAGGACAGGTGTGTACAGGCAAGGATGAATGCCAGGTATGTGGCCCAGCTTCTGTGCACTGAAGAGCAGACTGAAGGTCACCCTAAATGTCCCTTGGGTAAGTTCCAGTAAAACAGAACTAAAGATCATAAGTGATCATTTGCTGCTCTTGTTATGCTTATGCAAATGAACAGGATAAATTAAAAATGGACTTAATGTAGTCCCTTTAAAGACAAGGAGAGTAATCTTAGGGAGAAAAATCAGTATTCAAGGAAAATCACAATGATCAGTGGCAGACTGTAAAGTAGGGCAGCTAACCGTCTTAAAAGTTTCTTCTCATTTAAAAAATGGTTTCACTTGAAAATTAAACCATATCTGTGATATCACCAAAGAGATTCAAGTTGCAGGCAAGTAGAATGTCAAGTGCCTTGCAACTGTATGTCTTCCCAATAAGACAGTCTTACAGATTTAGAGACTTTTTTGTTGGTTATGTTACATAAATTAACATGTGTTTTCTGTTTTCAAAGGGCATAAGCCTATGACCGCATTACCTGAGTGATTGTCTGTACGCATAGGCCTCACTTAATCCTCTCTGCAGCGCTGCCGGAGACTCAACAGTTTGGCTGAACTAAATGGCTGAGTTGGTGAAGAATGGGGTGGTCTGTGGGCTTCACTTTAAAACTGAATTCTCTTTTCTATCCTAATGGCTTGGTCAGAAAGGGCCCAGAGGTCTGAGAGGGGGGAAACATAAACTATTTCCCTCAGCCCAAACTAAATAAAATGGGCAAAAGGGTTTTGGACAGGAGAGATGTGCCTAGCACACCTTCCTCCAAAGAAGCCCTTTTTTTTTTTTTTTTTTCCTCCTAATGTGGAACATTGAAAAATTAATCCCTGCCTTTTGCCACCTAGTAGTTATGGATTGAATGATGCTTTTTAACCCTTTTTGCCAAATCTGTTGCCCCCAGAACACAACAAGGATGCCAGCCTGCTAAACCAAGCACGCCGTTGTCCGGAGACAGCCAACTGACCTGGAGTCTGCATGATCCTTCCCCATGTGGGAAGGCCACCCTCCCCTCCACACCCCCACTCTTATTAGGGATTTCTGGACCCAAGGGTAGGTAGGACGACGACCATGTCCAGCTTGAAGCAGCTAGAGGAGCTTGAGACCTTCGCCCATTGTCCTTTACAAGATTACAAAGGGTCTTAATATCTGAGAGGGAGGGATAGTTATTTTTTACGAACCATGGGTATGGACTTGGGGGGGGATGCTGGGGGAGGGAGATACTGGGTGGAGGGGAGTAAAGGGGAAAAAATTGGAACTACTGTAACAGCATAATCAATAAAATATATTAAAAAAAAAAAAAAAAAAAAAAAAAAAAAAAACGTAAGACCTCCCTTGGAAAGTGTTGTTAAGATCCACGGTAAATTATATCCTATAAAGTTTATAGCATGTATCATCAGGTGAAATTGATTCTAGTGAAGCTCCAGGGGAACAGTGACCTGTAGATTCAAAGCAATTATGCCAAGTAGTACAACATGAACATCGTCGTCGTCGGCAGCCGTCCGTCTCGAGAGACGATGGTGTAGCTTCTTAAGAGTCTATCTGCACCGCCGAGAATGGCTGTGCAGTCCGACTCGGGAGTGACACGGTATCTGTCTCCTCCCGTGTTGAATCGACATCTTGCGATGACGCTGGAGTGTCCTCTCCAGTGAAGCTGAAGCTACAGAGCCTGGGCAGGGTGATATGGAGGGTCTGCTGTTGCCCATGCAGCAGACCCCCCCCCCCTCTTCGCAGCTGAAGGGTCCAAGGGAAAGACGGAGTCAATACAGCTTGGCTTCAGGTGTGCCGCAGGAGTTGCCGGTGTTGACTACAATGTCAAACCGCCTTAGGGACTCCGGCTCCGGATTTTCTGTCGGGGTTTACTCCCTTAGCCTTTCCCCTGAAGAGGTATGCCGCAAGGCAGCGGAGGTTTTTTGGAGTCAGAGTTTTCCTTCTCTGATGTGCCCTGACTGGAAGATCGAACCAGCGACACTTAGCTCGCAGGCCGACGCTCAATCCACTGAGCCAAACCAGCCAGGGGCAACAACATGAACATACAATTACGATATGTAGTATAATGAATGTTCAGATCCAGCTGTTGGGCCTGGGGAAGCCAAGCCTGATTAGTGCATGCTGCTACTTTTCAGCATCTGAGTGCAGTGATATCTTATTTTTTAATTTTTTCTTAATTGAAATAGATCAATTAAGGCAAACTATATTGTAAGACTGTTTCAGATCCAACTTCTTAATAAGTGGCTTGGTAAGAAGAGCCAAGACTTGAATAATGAGAATTTGTGGTCCTTAGATAACCAGATAATAACCACTGTTACTTCTTGTTCCATCTGAATATTTAATGTCTGCATTTCAAAGCCATATAGGCTCTGGACCCTATCCAAGATATGAGCCTATCACATCAACTCTATCCCCATGATGCCACAGTAATATGCATCTTTAAATTGCTCAGGGCCAGCTGGCTGATTTTACTATTGACGAGGAATCTAAGATTTTCTGGCTTGTTGTGGGAATAAGGGAGGGGCCAGCCTAAATGATACCCATCGAAACAGTGATCTAATCTATTAAATAAAATAATAAAAGAATGTTTCTCTGCCAGAAAATAGCTTATAACTTTCTTTCACTGCCAGAATTAAAAGGATGTATGTGTTATGTATGTTAAATCACTCTTTGAGAAAACAATATGGTTAGTCTTATATACACTGTTGAAACAGATAGACAAATTGCATACGTTTGTCTTTATGTGTTTGTAAATTGAAACTCATTAATGATTATAATGTTAGCACGAAATGAATAATGTAAAAAACAGTCAATTTTTATGTGCTATTTCTGTTTAACATTCTCCTTACCATGTTTCATTATTACCCCTCCATTCAGATGTTTACACTGTCTTAGACAAGTTGACAGGAAAGATCAGTGTGAAGTAAACATGTCTGTCCAATTTCTAATGCATGCCCAGTGACTATAGTAGCTTCTTCTATAATAACTGCTCTTAAATGTATTTTTTTCATATGCTAAGTGTAATTATAGAACAGTACCAGGGACTGGGAATGACTTATGTCATGGCTTCAACCCTCAAGAACTAACTGTCATTTAAATGCAGGATTTATAAAAAGGACATAGTTGAGTGTCTTTTAAGAAGTTTATCTTTGGTACATACTAAGCAGGGCATTAATTGGCTTGGTACATTATTTTATCAAGCAGATGCAATAACCATATGGCGTTACTGATACAGTGCGTTCAGTAATGGTGCTGTATCTTTGTTCTAACTTGTACAGGGACTTGGTCTCAGGAACTAAGATCTTCTTCCATGTGTCTCTTATCCCCAAGGCCACATCTTCTATTCCTAAATGGATGCTAATTAGCATCCAAATTGCTCCTAAACACATAAGTTTTCTTTCCCCTGTCTCTTTACACCCCTCAATATTTTGGTGTCTAGAATTTCACTTTCACTTGAGTTTGGATTTATATTTTTGGTTCTATTGTATTAACATTTTTTAAGTAGTTTTAATAATGGGAGCTGGACAGGAGAGAAGAGCATAAGGGATTGTCTGCATTAGTTCAGTCTTCCTCATTGCCTAATTCAGAACTCACCAATGTAAAACCTTTACGATGTCTTTTTTATAGAATTCTAATCATCATGCCAGGTTTAGAACAGGTGATAGAAGGGCTCCTTTTTCTTGTTTCAGAAAATAAAACACCATGACTACACACCTTAAAAATACACACTTGTTTTCTCCCTGGGCAAGAAATGTGTGCAAGATATGAAGACAAATCATCCCAGGTTGCCTTTCCATTATAATCTCACACATTGAACAATAAAGATCAGCATCTGAAAAGGACATTTCTTGCTCTCCAGGGCTAGAAGGCTACAGCATCTCCAAGGGGAGCAGCTAGTCAGCCAGGGTCTCCTACCCACATAAAGCTTCTACTGCCATAGCAACACGTTGAAAACATATCTCTTAGCTGTTACCAGGGTACTACGGCATTACTCAGCAACCATGATGAAGAGAGAAATGATTTGTATGAATATGCGGTAAACATACTGAAGTCTAAACCTTTACTTCAAAAAGATGTCAGGACTTCAGGTTATTACCTCCACATGTAAATGGAGTGCACGTCCTGTCTCCCACCTCCACAACAATAGCAGAAGTAGCTGAACAAACTAAAACCCAAGGACTGTTTTAAAGCTCCATCAGAATGTTGAGGTCACAGGAAAAACCTCCACCCTGAAAACTGGTGAGTCAGGCAAATTCAGAGAATAGAGGTCAGTTTACCTGAAGCAGAAGCTGCTGAAGCCAGTCATCTGTAGGAACACTTCCACATAACTCTGAGTATTAGTCCGAGAGTTCAAGTCCCCTGGAAGGAGCCCCAGTCTAACGGAACCCTTACCCTTTCATGTTTTTGCCTCCTGGAATTGCTTCTACCCCATCCCTATGTTTTGGAATATATAAGATTCTTTAAGGTCTCTTGGAAGAATTAGGACTTCTTAGAGGTTTTGGAAGGCAAGTTCATTACATGTTCATTTTCATAGAGAATGCAACTACCCAATCACCAAATTAAATTGTCCCAGGATTGTTACTGTGCCATTTTGATAGCCTGACGCAAAGATTCTTCATGATTTTTATATCATGCAGTCTGCATTCCTTTTCAATATTTATGAACTAAACTATATAAGTGTAAAATTTAATTCTCAGTGCATGAACACTTCTTATTACTTGTTTGCTTGTTTCCCAAATCCCTTGAAAAATGTTATCCCAGTAAATGCATAGGTATTTCATATAGAAATATTTTTATCCTTTCCTTAACACTCACTAATAATAATAGTTAAATGTTAATTTAAACATATTTGTTGGAAACTCACAAAGCAGAAAATAGTATTCCAATCACTTTGCATGAATTAACTCATTTAATATTCATAATAATTAGTTATAGTATTATCTCCATTTTACAAATGAGAACACTAAAACACAGAGAATAAATATCTTGTTGAAATATTACAAAACCAACCAAATATTGAAGCTTTGAATTCAATTTCAACTATTCTGGTTTCAAATTCTCTGAATGATTAACTAATTCTCAAAAATCCCTTCCTTGTCCATTAAGAAAGAGGTGAATGATTTTTTTTTTTTTGAGTGAGAGAAATAGTATTTTTATATATTCTTTTTTAAAAGATCTCTACTGAATTTTGGTTCAAATTATATACAATATTTTGGACTTTGAAACTCTGGTATATAATATGACATATAACAATATGTCATAAATTGGTATACAGTAGTTTATATTAGCTAGAAATTGATACTGTTGTTATATAACGTTTCCCATCTCCTTCAAATATAAAATACTGTAGTTACATCTGAATATGAGTATCTATTTTAGTATCTAGCACAGTGCTCACTAAGAACTTTCAATAATTGTTAAGTATTATTATAATTTTAAATAGTTAACACTATAAAATTTTACCTTTATATAATCATTCAGAATCATTTGGAAATTTTTTTTTATTTATTTATGTTTCATTATAACTACTATCTTAATTAAAGTCTCTTGTGTATATGGAATATATTATAATTCACAATGATCAGTATCCACCCTCCTTATTCATTTATTTTTATTCTAATTTAAATCAGATAGAACCTTGAGACAGTCACATTGAATGTCATTTAATTTAACCATTAGCATAAAAAGACATTTTGTGATTTTTAGTAAATTCCATTAGTAATGAAATTAAGAGTGAATATAACAAACATTAGTTGAACTATCTTTTTGCACCTAATAATAAGCAGCTCTCCTGATGTGTAGTATCACACTCTCTCAAATCTTGGATCCCTAATTATTGAGAATCAAATTAAAATCTATCTTTAGAATGTTAAGTATAATTATTTATAGTCTGTTAGGACCTTCCGTCCAAGGACTTCAAGAAAACATAGAAATGTTAATTAAACCTTTGTGGGATTTTATTTCTTTTTAGATATCTGTGGAAAGGGATGACAATATCATTATATACTACCAGATATTAGAGTCCCTCAGATGATTTTTAAAAAAACTATTTTTTGATATTTTCCCTTTTTCTTCTTTGAATATGTATATATGAAACCCATGAGTTACCAAATTCAATATCTTTTTAAATAATCTCAACATGTTAGATTCTAATATTTAAAAACTGATCAAAAGAAAATTATATATGTCTTAGAAAAAAGAACATTTTATCAATAAATAATGTGGTCAAAGTTAATACAAATTTTTTTCTCAGTCATTCTTAACATGAACTTGTTTTTTTTCCACCTTTGAAACTAATCCAAAACAACCCTTCTTAGTTTCCTCCTAGACATTTATACGCCAACTTTCCCTTTGTTTCTCCGAGCTTTCCTATGGTTCACCCACCGATAACTTCATTTTTCTAGTACAACTTGCTATTTTCCTTTTTGAGGTTCACACTCTCTTATAAAGAATTTTAGATATCGTTTATTACATATATTTTTTATATAGAATATGTACTAAAGTATAGAAAAAGCAAATGAAATTAGAGAAAAACAAGGTGTAATTTGCATGCTATGTATTCTGGAGCAAGACGTGGGGAGGAGCCAAGACCTCATTTTTCCTGAAAATTTGGATTTGACAGGCACCCTACCATGGCTTCTAGTTTGATCAAAGTATGAAAGATTGTATCTAAATGTAACTTTTAGAATACCTAATATTGATTCTCAGGCAGATTTTAAATGCTTGTCTTTGGGATTTTCAGCAGAAAGTACAAGTGAAACCCTGAGACACTCTACTAAGGAAACATTTAAATGGGTAGCTTTGCTTTGGGTCCCAGGATAATTCATAGATCAGGGAATGAGTCTAAAACATTGCTAAATTACTGAAAGTTTTCTATCTCCTCTGGCTAACACCTTTCCAGAGGAAGGTAGTAATCTCTATTTATTCAGATAAACAGTGCCTTCAAATGACAGTTGCTACAATGCAGTGTCAGATGCCAGCGTTTTTGTCCCCATTTGACAGAGGAAGAAAACGAGACTCTGAGTAGTTAAGAGTTTGGCTGGAATACCATTACTTTTCATTGCTAAGCCAGGTCAGAATACATGTTTTTTTTCTAACTCTAAAACTCATTCTCTGTTCTCAAGGTCAGTGGTGTCTCATTTGGCAGTAAGGGTATAAGAGGCAATAAAATTTCTTTTCAGAATAGCCATCCTATTTCCAGAAAAGACTTACTTTGAAAATTATGCTAATTTTTAATTACAAGTCACAAGTCACTCTTTAACCAACAGATAATATCTTCCAGAATTTAAAGAAATTTAACCTCTTATCTTTGTTTCTCATCTTGTGAAAAAAGTATGAGAATAGAGAAGTGGTAAATAATTACTTACCATTGTTTGAATTCATATATGGCTTTTTTCTTCAGCTTTATTGAGGTGTAATTGACAAATAAAATTGTAAGATATTTTAAGTGTGTAATGGGATGATTTTATATCTGTATACATTGTGAAAGAGTTTCTATTTTCTAGTTAAGTATTACATCCATGCCCTCATACAGTTTGTCTTTTCTATTTTTTCTTTTTTATGAGAATATGAGAATATTTAAATTCTACTCTTTTAGCAAATTACAATTATGTAATACAGTGTTGTGAACTATACCAGTAATTATGTTTTACATATGGGTTGTTGGTTTTTTTTTTGTTTGTTTGTTTGTTTTTTGTTTTTTTAAGTTAAGTGGCTGAGATAACATGAGTGCTCTGACAAGGTTAACTCAGGCATGCCAGCTACTTAATGGCTGGCATTAGTTGAAGAAGGAAAGTTACAGAGTCATTCCTTTACACCTGTCCACTCTCTATGTACACCATCATCATTAATTTAACCCTCTTAATCCCCTTCATTGTTAGCAAGAACCTTCATCTCAACATGATAAAAGTTGAAATAAAATTTAAAATAAAACTGACAATGCTATTTCATATTCTGGACATATTCTTTCCTTCTTACTCTCCATTAAGAGCTAGGTTAATTTATATACATGCACAATGTTTGCTGGAGAAAATATAATTAATAACCAAACACCAGCATGTTAATTGAAATAGTAATATGTATTTATTTTAGGTATATATTAAATTAGTAAATATTTTGAAATGGACCGTCCATCATCAGTCTTGGCTAGGTTGCTATGTCACTGTAAGCTGGGTTAGATTTCCCTCTTGTAGGTTCCCCCTGTAAAGTTCTACCACAGCACTTACACATTTCATTCTTTTGGGTTTACTGATTTGATTACTGGTTTCAAAAGGCCTCTTTAGTTACAAGCAAAAACACCGATTATGAACAAGTTAGACTAAAGGAGATTATTGAGGACACATAGCAAGGAGACGATGGAAGAAACAAGCCTGGGAATGGATTGGAACAAAGACAGTTCCAGAAGCATGGGGGGCAAGAATACAAGAAAAGCTTTGTAACTGGGAAATCTGGGCATTGCCCCCTACTGGAATGAATATACACAACCCTTTGTAGATGCTCCATACTCTGCTAAATATTCAAATTCCAGGAAGGGAGCTTCCAAGTGACTTACCTTCGTTCGCATGCCCGTAAGTTGGCAGAGTATGCATTACACCAAATATACTTGGGATACACCTTGCTTATACCATGAGTAAGTAATAAGATTCCAGAAAGGTATCTATGACTATTAAGAAAGAAGAAGGAGGAGACTTCCGGCCAAGATGGAGGCTTAGACGGACACGCTAGGTCTCCCTCTACAACTAGAGAGGAATACAACTACTTCAAAACAAAGGATAACTAGAAATTCCAGAAAATAAAACTACACGGAAGTCCAACATATGAAGTTATAAACCAGCGGTGCCATTTGGGCAGGTAAGAGTTAAAGAGGGCAGTGCTGTTTGCGGTAGCACCCGGAGCGGCGGGCGGCGAGGAATCCCGGCTGCGCAAGCCCCTGGCGGTGCGCGACCCCGGCGAGGAGTCCCGGCTACGCAAGCCCCTGGCGGTGCGCGACTCCGGCGCTGGGGAGAGTGGCCGCCGCATCGCCTTGAACAGTGAGGCCCAGGGGGGCGGGAGGACGGACCCCGGTCTCCTAGCTGAATAACTGTGTGAATCCATCTTGGACCCCCGCCCCCAAAGAAAGCACCACAGGGCTGCGAAATAGGTCGCGGACAGGCAGGCGCCGGTCGCTGATTTGTGATGCCAAACGGCGCCCGCTGGTCGCTGGGTCATTACGAGTACACAGGCACTGCCCCCGACAGCCGGCCCAAGAAAACAAAACGCATCTGTCAAAATGAGGCAGACAACTATAGAAATACCGGTGACACAACTCACCAGACAGCAGATAGAGAACCTGACAGATGAACAGATAAGAAACCTGTCAGACGCTCAGTTCTGGGCCATTGTTATCAGGTGGCTTACAGAATTCACAAAAGATCTGGAAAAAGATGACAAAGAAGCGAAAAACACTCATAACGAAAGGAACAAAACCGCATACGAGATAGATGGTGAGAAAAAAAAATCCAGAGTTCATTTCAACAAACTGGAATATGGAGAAGGAACAAGCAGTCAACCAATGCAGCGAGAGGAAATGGGAAGCAACAATGAGAGGATCAGAAACCTCTGGGACAGCTATAAAAGGCCCAACATAAGAATCATTGGTTTGCCAGAGAATGAGGAAGATGAACTAGAACTTGAAAAATTGAGTGAAAATATAATAAAGGAGAACTTCCCAGACTTGGGGAAGGGAATAGACTTGCAGGTCCAGGAAGCAAGGAGAGTTCCCAAGAGACTGGACCCAGGGAGAACCACTCCAAGACACATTATAATCAAAATGTCAAAAATTAAAGATAAAGAGAGAATCTTAAAAGCAGCAAGAGAGAAGAAAAGAATTATGTACAAAGGGGTCCCAATTAGACTATCAGCTGACTTCTCAAGGGAAACCCTATAGGCAAGAAGAGACTGGCAAGAAATATTCAAAGTAACGAAAATCCAAAACCTACAACCACGAATACTCTATCCAGCGAAATTGTCATTCAGAATAGAAGGACAGAGAAAGTGTTTCCAGGACAAAATAAAACTGAAAGAGTTCATTAGATCCAAACCACTGTTATATGAGATGTTAAAGGGACTGGTTTAAAAAAACAGAAGCTAGGGAGATGAAACAAAGGCAAACTAAATAGGCAACGAGAGTGGAAAAGGAACTGTGGGTACGGGAAGCATATTGGGGGGAGGTCAACAGGGAGGGGGAATGGGGAAAGGGAGGGAGATGATATAGGAATTGGGGATCAAGGTAGGAGGGAATGGAATAGACGGAGAGAGGTTGGGAGGAACTGTATGCACAACTAATGGACATAATCTAAAAGGGGGGGACAACTGGAGGGAGGGGGGCCACCAGGTGGAGGGGAGCAGAGGGAAGGGAAATTGGCACAAATGTAATATTTTAATCAATAAAACACATTAAATCTGAAAAAAAAAAGAAAGAAGGAAAATAAAGATAATTATTCATTGATTTATGTGTTCTTTGAAGTCAGCTTTTGTTTTTGTTTTACATTTCTAAATTCTAGCATAATGTTACATAGTCACTGCTAATTAAATGCTTGTTGTATGTTGTAAATATTAAATTCCAGAAATAAACAATTCATTAGTTTTAAATTGTGCACCAATTTTAACATTATGATGAAATCTTGAACATCCCATCCATCTCAACTGGACATGAGTCATTCCTTTGTTCAGCATCTCCATGTTGTGTAAGTCCCCTGCCCTTAGTCATTTAGAAGCCAACTCGATTATCCAGACTGACTATAATGGTATCACAGTGTTTATGTTCAAGTAGTCTTTATTTTACTTGATAATGGCCCCAATGTGCAAAAATCGTGATGCTGGCAATTCAGATACATCAAAGAGAAGCCATAAAGTGCTTCCTTTAAGTAAAAAGGTGTAAGTTCTCAAATTACCAAGAAAAGAAAAAAATTATATGCTGAGGTTGCTAACATCTACATTAAGAAAGAATCTTGTATCTGTAAATTTGTGAAAAGGGAAAAACAAATGTGTGTTAGTTTTGCTGTTGAACTTCAAACTTCGTAAGTTAAGGCACAGTGTATGAAAAGTTCTTAGTTAAAACTGAGAAGGCATTACATTTTAGGGTGGAAGACACATAACTTCTAAGTTATTTATCTATCTATCTATTTATTTGTTTATTTAATTAGTTAGAGGGGATGGAAGGAAGAAAGAGACAGAGAAAAACATCAGTGTAAGAGGGACACTATGATCAGTTGCCTCTCATATGTGCCCCAACCAGGGATCAAACTTGCAATCTAGACATGTCTCTACATAACCTCTATTATAGCATCTTGTTATAATTAATCCACTTTATTATTATTTATTGTTGTTGACCTCTACTGTACTTAATTTGTAAGTTAAATTTAACCATAGTTATGTATGTATGGAAAAAAAAAAACTTATTGTATATAGGGTTTGGTACTATCTGCAGTTTCATTTACCCACTGGGGATCTTGAAACAAATCCCCTATTGATAATGGGGGAACTGCTGTATTTTGGTAACATCACCACTGTTAATACCTTAGTTTAGCCCTTTGATATCTTCATCTAATCCTAAGTAGCCATTTAACTCAACCTTTTTTTTTTTTTTTCTATTTCCTATCACCATACTGATTTCTGCCACTTCATTCTGGCAAGAACCTAGAGATGGCATACTCCAGTAAAAGGGTTAAGTGGCTCCCCATGAATTATTAAGATAAATACACAGTCATCAGCTAAATATTGGGGCCTCCTTTCTTCCCCTGAAGCATTACCTTCCCTTTTACAATTCCCCTACCCTTTAACCAGTCAAACTGGCTGACATACCATTCTTGATCATAAGTCTGGCTCTACGACCTCCACCTTCACAAAGGAGGGGGGGACACTCCAGGTGAGTTGCGGTTGTCATAATTTGTCAAACTTTTTCCTAGTCTTCAAATTCTATCTCAAGAAAAGAGAAAGCCATTTTAACATACCCTTTCTTGTTATTCCAAATAGATTTGCTCTCAACCTTTTCCATCAAACACAACTTTCAACACTAACACAAAACTTACCTATTTTCCTTTTTACAATATTTAATATTATTTATGGTGAAGTAATTTATGTAATTAACAATCAGGTCTCATAACCTCTCTGAGAACAAAGTCTACTATTCCTCATCTCATATCCACATATCCACCAATTAGCATCTGTGTGCTTAAAGGCCACCTCCAAAGCTTAACTATTTTCCTAGTGTAGAACAGATGTTCAGAGTGTATAAAAAAAACATGAACATTCAGGACAAAAACAGACATAGTAAGAGAATGGAAAAGCAGTATTTTATTAGGTTCTCATAACTAACTGAGACTTGGTTAAGTATAAAGGAAGAGGAACACTTTACATATTTATATTTTTACTTATTATTTACTACTTAAGGCAAAGCAGATAAGGTTAGGTACTATTTTTATAAAACAATGCCTTATTTTCTTTTTAAGTTTGGGTCATAAGATGCTTAAGAGATTGCTTTATCTATCTCTTAAATAGGTAGGGGGTTTGGAATTTGTTCTAGCATAAATAATTCTAGTTACTATAGTTTCTGTGAGACAATTATGCATTTTATTTTACTGTGTTCTGTAAAGGTTTCAAGGAAAAAAAGACTAAGAATCAATTTACTGAACCTCTCTCATAATATAAAACCAAAATAATTCAGGCAGGGAGCATACGTGCAAACCCAACAAGGACTTGTCCATGAATCATTGCAGAAACTAAACCCCTCTATTAACTTACTATTTTTTCTTGTTACTTTATTAATTTCATAGAATTAAGTCATCATAAGAAAACCAAACAAACAAATAAGAAATGTCAGTCCCTATTTAAAGGCTTTTTAAATCATAAGCTGCTAACCTCAGTTTCAGAGCTGCTTGATATATGTCTTTCTTAATATCAATCTGTTTCAACAAAAATTTTCAAATGGGATATTTGCATTGAAATCAAAGTTATGCACATACAATAATAAAATATTTTCAAATGGTAGATCAGATGCTCTGATTTAATGATCTTATATCTATGTTTAACCAATATGATAACAGCAAAAAGAGCAGAATTAAAATTATATATTGCTGTTTTCACCCTCATAAAATCCATGCATTAATTGTTGCTATATAGGCATTTTGGTTGAAAGGAAGGCTGGGAAAGAAGAGGAATGAAACAAACAATGAATAATTAATCACCTGTGATGGGCAATGTTTTTTATGAGGAATGTTTCTAATATTTTTACTTAATCAAATTGTCAACAGCATTTCAAAGTAGCTATTGTTTCATCTACTGTACAGAAGAAGATTTAGAAGATCAGTGAGAGAAATAAACTTTCCCAAGTTGATAGAGCTAATAAGTACTAAAAAATATATATGAACATGGGGTAGGCAAACACTTCACTTTTAGTTTTTACTATGTTGTATCACCTCCAGAAATGGGCCAGAAAATAACTCACACTTGTTTTGTACCTATGATGCATTTTCCAGATGTGTGTTGCATCAGTTTTTTATTTCAATCCATTGTCAATATTTGAAGAATAAACATAATTATACCCATTTTTATGAAGCATTTATCTGTGTTTCCAAAACACTAACTTACAAATGAGAAATAGTTTGTGATAATGGTCTCAACAATCCAAAAATATAGAAAAATAACCTGTAAAAATAAGAATATGAAGACAGAATAGTGACTCCTCCATGAATCAATTTATTCTTTTAATTTTTAATTTAAAGTATGTTAATTATTTCTGATGTATTGGGTGCTATACTGTAAAAGGTGGTAGTTTAATGTTACTATTCTATACAATACAGAAGTTTAGGAATCTATGTTTTTAACTGACCCATATTTTGACATCTAGTACTAGGTGGAGTTGGGACCCAATCCTGGTCAAAAGTTCTTCCTCTCTCTGCTACAATGAAGGTCTGATTACTTGTGAAATCACTGGTACAACAACCCCCCCATCATGGATTGTGTGTTGTTTTGTATGCCAAGACCTGAATAATTATGGGGATTTACTTATCTATAAAATTTTGGTGTTATTTCTCATGCTTTTACTGTTAGATTTGGAAGATGTCAGATGGCAGTGAAAAAGCACAGAAATTGATTATCTGATTGTGTTCACTGTGATTTGTATGTAAGATAGAGGATGTGTAATCATTTTAATAAAATACATCCATGGTTCATCCCATTTCATAATTTACGGGCCCAGCTGGGCGCCTCCCTTGGTCTTCTCTATAATTAAATGAACGAGCTGCATATTGAAGCAGCTGAGTTTGTGCACGACTTCCTGATCAAACTGCATATTTTATTTGCTGAGTTTCCAAAGGCAGGTATTTTTTTTCTAATCAGGCTAAAATTTTAACTAATCAAGATAAGTGTTTGAGAGACCTGTGCCTTGCATTTAATTGCACTCTTTTGTTCAATTCTTAAGCTTACCACCTTGGTTTTATCTTTTCTTTAGTATATGAAGTAGTTTTTCCATAAAATTAACCAATCACCCATATATCTAGATGCATGCTATCTCTGTTACTAAAAAACAATTCATTTTATTGTTGTTATATTATTCAATTTACCATTTTACTTATATTAAACCATTTATTTTCTGTTTTTCTTATATGAAGTTTTTAATATACTTGAGAATTATTTACTTCAAAAAGGAAATTCCAAAGTGAAAAACTTCAGATAATAAACATATTTAAGATATCCTATCTTAAAATTTTGTTCAAAATGCTTGCATTACTTTTTATAACAGCATTGCAAGAAAAAAAAAGAATGATTTAATTTTATCATGTTCGAGCCAATAGTGAGTTACTTGTTTTATTTCTGTTTGACAACCAAAGTGGTGACAATGGCATGAGATGTGAGTTTTTCTGAAAATCCAAATGTAGAATTTAATCTCTTATCAATTGGGTGGATCACAATAATCAAAATAAACATCTAGCATTTAGTGAGTCTGTGTGTGTGTGTGTGTGTGTGTGTGTGTGTGTGTGTGTTAAGGAAAAGAGTTGTGATAATGATAATAGGTATGCTTTATTGAGAATACAGCATGTTCCAGATACTGTATGTCTGGGAGGGAAAATTTTTCATTCTATGCTCTTAGGTTCTTCTAGATGGTTTACAAGTTAAATTGAAATGAGAGAGATTAACAGAAGAATATAAAATAAATCTGATTTGTACCTACAGAGGTCTCATGGAAATGGGACCTAAGGAAATGACCAGAGCAGGCAACTTTTTTTTTTTTTTTAACAGAGAAAAAATAAATTCACGAGGAGATGACAATGAAAAGAAAATTAAGCTTGGGTGTTTAATTAATAAAGAAGTAACAAAGTTTGTTTGCACAGCCTTCTTGACCCTGAATTCCCTATTTTTGGTGATAAAAATATCTCATTTCTTACTTCCAAGGGTATAAAGAAGAGTCATATTTTTTTCACCTGCTGTTTTTCAAGTACTTCAATTCAAAATAAACAATATGCCAGTTTGCTGTACTTTGGAACAGACTGTCTTAAACTCCAATATATTTATGTATTTTATATTGTTATTTTACTTAATCCTTTCAACAACCCCATGAAGTAAGTTCTGTTTTTATACCCTGTCCTTCATAATGTGGAAAATGTGGATAATAAAACATAGAACTCACAAGAATTAAGTGACTAGCCCAACGTTACACAAATAATAAGTTGTACATTGCCAAATGCATTATTACACTAATTTTACACATAAGGAAACTCTACACAAACTTCACATCCAGGTCTTTCAATTCCAAAGTCTATCTTGCTGAATTGTATCAATTCTCACTTAGTTTTTAGTTATGAACTTTCATATTAGTTTTAGTTTATACCACAACAAATATTGTGTTTTAATCATTCCAACTTTTACTATCTCCATTGTTTTTCTTTGAGGAAAAGAGACATTTTATACATTTATCATTTACCCATAATGATGAGCTCAACTACTAACTCTAAAATTAGTGTTTTATACATTTTAAAGTGTTTTTCTTAGAATAAAATATAAAATGGGTCTTAAAATACCTAGTATATAGCACTTTAATTGATTGTTGTATGTACATTTCCATTATAATTACTTTTCTTGATTTTTTCTTAATTTATTGTATAAGAGAAATCAATAGAAATGTAAATAAGATGTATTTTCTGTACATGCACAAACCATATTACAACTTGAGGTCAAATTTTTTTCTTAACAAAATAGATTATCAAATGTTGGAAGATATATTTGGGCTATGACACCAAGCATATCCACACAGCAAACTTGTTTTCTCTCTTAGTAAGTTAAGGAATCTCAAAATTGGTGGGGGTGGACCTTAAATATAACTAAGTGCAGCCATTGCATGTATCTCTCTTATGATAACCATGAAAGATGGCTATTCTGTTTTGGCATAAACATTTACAGAGACAGTTGGTCCTGAAAGATTTTATTCCATTTGGGGATATATCTAAATTTAAGAAATGATTATTTGGAAAGGTTTAATCCAGCTTCTCCTTTTTGCCCACTCTGTTATCATAGGAAAATCTATGGAGAAACACCTGCTAAGGCTGTCCCTCCTTCCACATGATCACCATTTTAAGCACTTGAGGTATTAGTACACCTCAGAGATTCTGGGTTCTGATCCAGACAACTCCAATAAAGTTAAAATCAGTATAAAGCAAGTCATAAATCTTTCTTGCCTTCAGTTCATTTAAAAAAATTCAATATCTGTGAAGTGCAATAAAGGGAAGTGCCCTAAAGCAAGGTGTGCCTATATATTTTGTCACATTGGTAGTATTTAAGTGCCTAGAATTATCTACTATTAACCAATTTTGTGAATAATAGCAAATACTTTCTGCTTTCTAAGAGAAATTACAACACATTCAGACAAAACAATAGTACTAACCAAGTACCTAGACCAGTAGAATCATTAGTTTTATGTTATAAATAAGAAAAGTGAGAATGAAAAATGTTAAGTGACTTATTCAAAACATAGATTTAACACATAAGAGTTTGAGAACTGGAACCTGGAGTTAGCCATCGTGGTTAATATTACATACTAGTTCTGTCATAAAATATTTTATAGGAGACATTCTCTGCATCTTTCCAAGAGTTATGTATCTAAATAGATTGCATCAGGCAGATGTTAAGGAACAGATTTTTAGAATTACTGTAGTCATTGTTGGCAAATAAAGCAACAAATATATTAGAAATGATTCATATAACAAATGACTTGTTTGTTCTTGTTCTTATATTGAAGAATATAATAAAAAGTAAATCTGCGCTTCCAAATAAGTGAGTATAGATTCTTCTTTTTTTAATGCAGAAATGTTAGTCTCATGACACCTTTGCTATGATATCTAAAGATAAGTATATTTGCCACAGTCCTGTATTTAATATCACTCCTTTAATAAAACAGTCCCATTAATCTTTTTTATTGTTACTTTGCCTTCCTTCTCTGTCATCATTCCAGGTACACACAGGAAGATAATTTGCCTAGAGAATTTGGCAAATGTTTTTACTAACACAAAAAGCACATGTATTTCCAAATGCACATTCGCTGACATATGAAAAGCTAGAAAAGGCAGTTAGACATGTTTCCTCAATAATGAAATCATTTTCATGATTGGAATTATTTGTTCACACCCAATCTTTAGGGACTTCAGAATCTCTTACTATTTTTTTGTGTCATATGCACAAGAATATTTAAAGAGGAGGAAAATGTTGACTTTTTGACTTTGAAGTTCTATGATAATGCTTTCTGTTGGAGGAACAGGTAAAAGGATGCCTAACTTCACAGAAGTTATTGGCCTTGAACATGTGTCCTTAAACCTCCTCATTAAGATACAAGTTGTCGTTAGCTATGTGGACTATCTTAAAAAGGGTCTGAGCAAAGTACTAAATATGTGAGCTTACAGAACAGGATGGGAGAATAAATACCATGCTGAGATAACAACATTTACTGCACCTTAGTGATGGAGACTAGGAGCCATTGTGTTCTTGGAGAAAGAGCTCTCAGTGTAGACAGGCTACATGGTAATGTCTGTATACTATCCTGTAAGGAAATGGAAGTTGTACTTTTTGGCAGGAAATGAGTAATTTTGACTTATTTTAATTTGATTTAATTATGTATTTTACATAATATAATAGCATCTCTGATTTAGGAGAACACCTTTTTAGAATGACTACAGATAAATTAGAGAAATATGCAGCTAAAGAGAATTAGAGGATTTAACGTGGCATTTCAGGAGATAGATCCTAGAAGTTAACCTTAAATGTTTGAAGGTGAGAGGAGAAGCTAAAATAAACACTGGCTGAGAGTACATTAATGTCTAATTTTTCCTAATTCCAACTAACCCTCATTTTTATTAGAACTCTTCATGGTGCTCATGCTACCTATATGACACTGTTTCCAAAAAATATTTAACAGGATCGACGGGATATGTGGCAGCTATTTAAAAACTGACAAACAAACAAACAAACAAAAACACTACAAAAAAACTCCAACATGAAAAGTGGAATTTTCATGGGGTAGGCAGGGGTCCCTTGCACATCATCAGAGCCTGTTAAATGTCTGATATGCTAAACTAAATAATTTTATTTACACTGACAATCTTGGACCCATCTACGTAGAACTGGAGAATTGATGCTGTAGCTCAGGGTTTTTTGAGTTAGTTTCATGAGAAATAGCTGATAGTTTTGCTCACTGAAGGAGAGCCTCCTGCAATCACCAGCAGTGTTTATTTTCTATTTTTAACAAATAGATTCATTTAGGGTAAGCCAACAGTAAATCTGTTTGTGGTGGTTAAACTGGAAAAAGTTTGCCATTCATTTGCTTGTATTTCTGTTTGAATTTCTTAACTTCTGGTCAGTGAGCACAATTATCAAACTTACAAGATTGATTCTCACCAGGCTTGTGATAAGTAAACATTAAAATTGTAGATAATATGATATCTTCCTTATCCAACTCTTCTGCCTTGTGCCAAGATTGAGGAGGGAAAGACAATTGGAAGAAAATATATGTTAGAGAATAAATCAAGCTTCAAATATATGAGTTTCAGTCACAGAAATAAGGTAATTTATTTGGAAAAAGGATTTTGCTGTTATTCCTTCAGGTGTAAAATAGAACTTACAAATGAATGCTTTAACACGTTATTACTGTAAACATATGTCATTAACACTAATATTGCTATTTAAAATCATCTAATATGATTATATAGTACATACTATATATAATTCTAAAACACTATTGTATGTAATTTTTCATTTTTGAGTACAAAATGTTGTCTAAAATGCACTTTTAATAGTTTCTTATCATTGTTATTGGACTAAAAAGAGAAAGGAATCAATGATACATTTAGGAAGTTGAAATCCATTCAATATATGGGGATAAGACCTACAAGATTATTTTTAATGTAGATTTTAATAAAGATAAATCGGGTGTATTAATGTAGCTCTATATGAGTACTTCATTCCATAGACATGCATATCCTTCAACCAATTTCCATACACTCTTAATTACATCATTAGGAAGAGTGTTTGTTCCCACTTAAATTTTTAAAATTGTTTTAGCTATTCTAGGGCCATTTTCTTTCTATATTAATTTTAGAATAAATTGTATTATGTCTCCAAATAATTTACTGAAGTCGTAAGAGGAATAATGTTAAGCTGTAAATCTATTTACAGAGATCTCATATCTTTGCTATGTTAAGCCTTCCAATCCCTAACGCTGTATGTGCCTCCAAATATTCAGATATTTCTTGTCACCAGGGAAGGTGTTATTGCCGCCCCACCCACTCACCTGCCAAAATAGAAATCAAGGAGTGCAGGCAAAATAGATTCAAAAGAAGGGGTTTACTGAAAACAAAGTGGAGGGAAAGGGAAAAGAGAGAGAGATCTTGATGCATCAAAGGAGCATGAACTAATGAAGAATATGGCTCCCCCAACTGCTGCTAGGGTCTGGGCTACACAGAGTTGTGTTCTTCAAGCAGGCACGGAGACCATTTCTTTGCTTTCCTGGGTCTCACTGAGCTGGTATGGATAGCGCATGCACAGAGTGGAGTTCTTTGCAGAGTGCTTGTAGAGAAACTTGAAACTTATCTGGAAGTGGCACATAAATAATAAATAAATGGACAGATAAATAAATGAATGAATGAATGAATAATTGAAGAACATTCCTATCCTTTTAAGAGAGACTTAATGTGTCTCATTTTAAATTTATTTTATTTTATCTGCATTTTGTACTTACCATGTTATCAGTTTTACATGTCTGTTGTTAAATTGACTAGCAATTTCATTTTGGAATGATATAGGTGGTATTGTATCTTAATTTTTGGTATTGTATATTAATATTGGTGACCTGGTATTTATTACTCCTCTATGGGAAACCAATTGCTATATGTAGATTTTGATTTTGTTTTGTAGATACCTTGGGATTTTCTACATAATCATGTCATTTGGAAATGGGCACAGTACATTTTCAATTTTTTTATTTACTTTGACATGCTGTGATGGCTAGAGCTTGCAATATTGTGTTGAATTGCAGTGGCAAATGTGGGTATTTTTTGCCTACTCTAATCTTAAGGAATAAACATTCAGTCTTTTACCTTTAAGTATGATGCTAGTTGTCATTTTTTGTTTGTTTGTTTGTTTGTGGTTGTTCTTTATCAACTTGAGAAAGTTTCCTTCTATTCCTACTTTTCTGATAGTTTTCTTTTTAAGATCTTTTAATTTATAGTTTGGAGTGCTTTAATATTCATAGCAAAATTGAGAGGATGACACAGAGGTTCCACATACACTTCCTGACCCCTGGCCCCACACATGCATAACACTGGGGAACACAATTTTCATTGACTTAGATCAGACACTTGTTTTTGACTAACTTTTGGCATCTGAATTCAAAAATGACCCAGTTTTTCTCTATCACGTCAACGTTTTAAGTTACAGGATACCCTCCCTTTGTCCCCAAAATCATACAAAATGAACATACAAAGGAAAATAAAGAAAAAATTACCTGAATATACTGTTTACTTAGAGTTGTTTTATTCATATAAAGACTATATGTTGTTACTGTAAGTCAGATTGTGTACAAGTAGTAAAGTTCTGCTACCAAACATACATATTAACGTAAAAATGTATGCTTATACCTTTTCCTGGAGTGTTCAATCTGTGGACAATCTCACCTGATCCTCCAACAATAATCAGCCATTGTATGTACATCCCATCTACCCTGATACCATGCATCCATAACCTTCAAATCTTGGTGGAGGCATTCACCTTCCTCATCACTGACTACACCAAGGTTTTTCAGGAAGTCAGCAAGATGGCTATGCCAAAAATACACCTTAATGTTCATGTTGCAACCAAGCGTTTTGAAGCTCTCCAAGAGTTTCTGGACAATTTCAGGGTAATTCTGTGCTTGTGTGTTTTCAAGAAAGTCCTTGACAAAGTTTTTTGAATGACAACCAAGCATTCCTTTGGAGTTCTGACATTGTCCTGATGAAATGTTCATCTTTAATGAGCTGCTGAATCTGTGGACCGTCAAACTCACCGGCCTCTATCTTTTCAAATGACAAGCTAGGAAATGCCAAAAAGAGCTACTTGAAATAGTCTCCTTCAGTTGTCAAAGCTTTAACAAATTGCTTCATGAGACCCAGTTTTATGTGCAGAGGTGGGAATATAATGTTCTTTTGGCCAACAAGTGGCTCATGTAGAATGTTTGGATCACCAGGTTTGAAGTCAGATCTTGGAGGCCAATTCAACTCCACCCAATGCTTCTCACAAGCGCTTCTGTCCCACATACACAGAAAACAGGGATACTTGGTGTATTTGTGTTGCTGACCAAGAAGGAAGCAGACCATTTTAAGGTCAATGCAAATGATCTAATTGTGCTTGTGATATTGCAACAGATCAATGACTCTCTTTATGTCTTCAAATTCTTCACAGAAACAAACTGAATGGCCAATTGGGACTACACCAAATAAATTCCCATTGTGGAGGAGGACACACTTCAAGCTCCACTTTGAGCTATCGATGAACAGTTATCATTCACTTGCATTATCAATTGGACTTCCCAATTCCTCCATTAAGTCATGTATGTTATGGCAATACACAAAGCCACCATCACTTCTAAAGTACTGCAGAACTGCACTTTCTCTTGATCAAAAGTAGGATGCCTTCGTTTTTCTCATGCAGTCTTGATGCTAGGAGTTCTGAAGACATTTTGGATAGTCTCAAATCCCGCACCAAATCATTCAACTTGTGCTGATCAAATACCTTACAAACTGAGTCATTTTCAATTTCAAAATCTTCATCATTGCTGTCACTTAGTTCTTCACCATACTCCTGTTTTTTGAAAGAGGGTAGTTCAATGAAAACTGGCACTTGGATTTCAGCTGAAAGAGGCACTGGGAATACAGCTGATGGTAGACTAGGATACTCTATTTTACATTTATTTTTCTTGTCATAGTCTGACGTTTTCACTATACAAAATTAGCAGTTACTTGAATGATCTCTGTGCTCTCACCAAACCACAGGTATACCAAATGGCAATTTATCACATGCTCCCTTGGTCCACATTTGTAAACTCTCGACACACTGCTTGCACACCTTGTGAGGCATCCAAGACTTATCTTGGTCACCATATTTTACTTTAAACTATGCAAAATAGGCTTGCCTGACAAATGTGCTGATGTTTGTACTTTGGGAATGGTGAAACTGCCACAGATAGAACAAAATGAATCAGGGTTGTTTAGGCACTTATGATGAGAAATAGCAGAGATAGACATGATCTGAAGGAAAGGAAATAAGTATGTATGTAAATAAAAAAACAAATGCTGCTAACTCCTTGTATACAGACAAGAACTCAGACTACACTTCGGATTATGATTCACTACACAGAGAGGCACACAACCTCTCACCATGCTGTCTTATCTGTAACTGAATAGCCTAGATAAGTATGAACCTGTCGCTGGTCTCCAAATTCATCCCTCACCCCTCCCCACTCAAGGGAGATTTGCTCCCAGCCAATAGGAGAGCACTAGTGCTTCCCTCAATTCAGGCTCAATTCAGCCTACAGTGGTTGCATTAAAATAAGCTGTAAGAAAAACTTGACGTGATAGAAGAAAACTAACTACAATTTTGAAATCAACATGCCTATTAAAGTATAAAACAGCAGAAAAATCGAACTCAACAGGAATTATGTTAAAAATTATTGCCCAGTGTTATCTCTATCCCACCAAAGTGGTGTATTTGTTACAATTCATATACCTGCATTAACATATCATAATCACCAAAAGTCCATATTTTACATTAAGGTTGACTCTCGGTGTTTTATGTTCTGTGCGTTTAAGAATGTGTATAATGATAAGTATTGATCATTGAAGGATCATAGAGTATTTGAACAACCTTAAACTTCTTTTGTACTTCACCTATTCATCCTCCTACCCCCACACCACACACACACACACACAGCCACTAATCTTTTCACTGTCTTCGATTGCTGGGGAATCATTACACACAACTCTGACAGTGAGAAGTTCCAGGGGGACCCAGTCATTGGTCAGGGGAGGGAGGCACAATATTGTGAGATTTGCCTCATGTCTCTGATGTAATGTTGGAATAAGTTAGTTTCTTCATCTGGTTCCTTATTCACACTGCCTGGGACTAGGCTTATGATAGGATTTCATTTGTTTGTGTGAGGCCTACAAAAGTGTGAGAGTAAGAGACGGCTTCCCACATCTAAAATAAAATAAAATAAAGTAAGGTAAAATAAATTAAAATAAAATAAGTTTAATTTTTAGTATAACTATGCTGCCTTTTTACCATCATATAGGAAAAGGGACAAATCTCCTGGATTTCAGCATTTGCAATCATCAGGGATGTTTTCCGTGTACTTTTTTCCTAAGGCAAGGTGGGTGTTATTTGCAATAAGAGTGAGGAAGAGAGAACTTTATCAAGAATCCACATCCCTTTTCATTCTCACAACATGAAAGTCAGCTTCAGCAATACTAGGCTGATAAGATAAAAGCTATGATACTTGCTAGTTATAATTAGTTTGAATGTATCTCTTGTTCTCTTCTTGAAAAATGTTGAGAATTTTATGAACACTATCTTGCTAAGTTTTTATAATGTCTGAGAAGTACAAACAAACAAATTTGAAGGAGTTTTTATCAAAGAGATCAGACAAGGTTGTTGTTGATATCCAGCCATCAATCATTTTCTTTAATCTTCAAGTTTAGTAAATGATGTTTGTTTATATGATTAAAGTATTTTATCCCTGTAATTATCTATGCTCACAGTAATGAAGGAACCAGCACTACAGTATATCCTAGAGCGCCTTTTTCATGACTGTGGTTTTAAGAAATGTGCTACAGCAACAGGGTGTCAGAGTAAAGGAAGAGGTTCTGAAAAGTTTTCACCCTGTGTGGGTGACAGGATGGGGACTGACTTTGGGAGCAGGGGGTTGGGTAGGACAGAGGAGAGCAACAGGGAAAAACTGGGATGACTATAAAAGAACAACAATAAAATAAGGCAAAAAACAACACTTTAATAAAAAGACGACAACACTAAAAAAAGTGATCTATATTATATTTAACAATTATCAAGTAGCGGAATATAAATTTCACTGAGCTTCTGAATGGCCTAGGATGCTTATTAGAAATGTGGGTTCAAAACTAAAGATAGCTTTTGAGGCAGTAGTGTTGTTTGGAAAGCTTTGATTGTGCGTCATTGACCAGCTCCTGTAAGCATATCAACTGAGACAGACCAAAGGAGTTACATCATGGAGGAGGGGGGACAAGAAACTCACTTGAGTTCTTCACATTTGAGAAAGTCCCATCACCCTAATCTATCTGGTATGGGCAAAATTAAGACAAATTCACAAACATTACTGGAGTCCACAAGTAATAATCAGGCATTCCAGAAACACGTGAATCCCAATGTGTCTAGACACTGTTTTTTAAAATTCCAATGATATGTATGCTTTTAGATATAATAACAATGGAAATATGAAGTAATTTAAGAACATAATCATAAATCTGTCCTGAAAAACACTTCAAAGATAGTAGCATCCTTGAAATTCTAGGCCTAGAAATCACCCCCCCATATATATATACACACACAAACACATAGATGTGTGTTTGTATGTGTGTGTGTGACACACATATACACATATTGCACACACCCATATACATATATATATATATATATATATATATATATATACGCACACACACAAAGACACGCACATACTCCTCAGAGACCTAGCCTTTCCCCATAATCAGCAACCCTCAAGACAGCACAAGACTGTAGATGGGACCTAACTAATGATCACAAGGTCAGGACCTCTGGCAGGCTAGAGATAACATCTTAAGTTAAGTTTCAGCTCCTGAGCCTAAGGTGGAATGACCCCTGGGCTATGTTCCCCTGAAATCAGACAGAAGGACACCAGAACAGACCTCAGAATTGTCCTCAATACTTGAAGAACTTATTTCTCACCCTTACCTCACCTCCAGCCAATCATCCCACTCAGCTCCCAGCACAACCCAGCACCACAAACATGCGGTGTCCTGTGATTCTCCCCACTATAATCCATAGCCTATACATCATCAGGGAGTTGGGGCTTTTAGATATTAGCTTCTCATTTCTTCGGTGACACCGTTTATAATAAAACAGTTGATATTTTACCATTGCCGTTCGTAATGTTTAGAGCTTGGGTCTGCTAGTGCTGAGGAGATATAATTTTAGAAAGATTATATGCCTTTAAGAGTAACTTGTCAATTATAAATTTGTCTGTTTTTAGCCCAATGTTATATAACAGTTAATGTTTCTAGTTCATTCTGTCTTTTAGTCCTTCTAAGAAAATTCATTAAATAACTTGGTACTTGGCTAAAGAATTCACTGAAACTGACATTTGGCAGGCTGCTTGAAAAATAAATCTGGATGAATGACAATTAATTAGGTTATTTAGCAGTCTAAAGACAGTTCTCCCATGTATACCTAAGGGAATTACAGCAATTTTGGAAAGCTGTTGACTTGTTAGAAATGCTTAACATTATTAGGACTGGGAAGAAGGGTTTTAGAAAACACACACACACCCAGAGCACTCTATATTTAAAAGAAAACTTTAAGAAAGGATATTTTGATGAAATGAAAACATTTATATATATAATTAATCATCTTAGACTAATAGATTTTAATCACATATTAAAAATACAATGACTTTAATTTTTTTATTCTTCTATTACAGTTGTTCCAATTTTCCCCCATTGTTTTCACCTGCCCCGCCCAGCCCCACCCAGCTCCCACAATTAATCTCCACCCTGTTGTCCATGCCCATGAGTCATTTATAATAGTTCCTGGACTAAACACTTCCCCTTCATCCTTCTTTTTCCCCTTTATAACCCTCCTCCATTCTGGTCGCTGTCGGTCTGTTCCTTGTTTCCATGCTTCTGGTTCTATTTTGCTCCTTTGTTTGTTTTGTTCAATTAGGTTCCTCTTATAGGTGAGATCATATGTATTTGTCTTTCACTGAGTGGCTCATCTCCCTTAGCATAATACTCTGCAGTTCCATCTGTGCTGTCTTGAAAGGTAGGTGTTCCTTCTTTCTTTCTGCTGCATAGTATTCCTTTTGTAAATGCATCATAGTTTCTTGATCCACTCATTTATTAATGGGCAATTCGGCTGTTTCTAGCACTTGGCTATTGGAAATAATGCTACTATGAACATAAGGGTGCATAGGTTCTTCTGAATTGGTGTTTCAGGATTCTTAGGATATAATTCCAGCAGTGGAATTGCTGGATCAAAAAGCAGTTACATTTTTAGTCGGCGGCGGCGGTGGCGGCAGCCGTCCATCTCGAGAGATGATGGTGTAGCTTCTTAAGAGTCTATCTGCACCGCTGAGAATGGCTGTGCAGTCCGACTCGGGAGTGACACGGTATCTGTCTCCTCCGTGTTAAATCGACATCTTGCGATGACGCTGGAGTGTCCTCTCCAGTGAAGCTGAAGCTACAGAGCCTGGGCAGGGTGATATGGAGGGTCTGCTGTTGCCCATACATTTTTAGTATTTTGAGGAAATTCCATACTGTTTTCCATAGTGGATGCACCAATCTGCATTCCCAACAACAGTGCACTAGGATTTGCTTTTCTACACATCTTAGCTAGCACTTGTTTCTTCGTTTGTTAATGACAGCCATTCTGACAGGTGTGAAGTGGTATCTCATTGTGGTTTTAATTTACATCTTTCTGATAGCTAGTGATGTTGAGCATCCTTTCATATGCCTGTGGGACCTCTGTATGTCCAGGTCCTTTGTGCATTTTTTAATTGGATTGTCTATTTCCTGGTGTTGTCATATAAGTCTTTTATATACTTTGGAGATCAAACCCTTGTCCAAAATATCATTGACAAATATGTTTTTCCATATGATTTGTTCCCTTTTATACTGATGATTTCTTTAGCTGTGCTGAAGCTTTTTAAATTGATGTTAGTTCCATTGGTTTATATTTCTTTTATGTCCCTTGTCCTGAAGGATATAAAGGCAAAAATATTGCTGCGTGAAATATCTGATATTTTACCACCTATGCTTTTCTCTAGGACTTTTATGGTGTCACGGCTTATGTTTAAGTTTTTATTAATTTTGAGTTTATTATGATGCATGGTATAAGCTGGTACTTTAGTTTCACTTTTTTTGCATGTACCTCTCCAGTTCTCCCAACATTTTTTTGAAGAGATTGTTTTTACTCCATTTTATGCTCCTGCCCCCTTTGTCAAATAGTACCTGGGTTTATTTCTGGACTCTCTATTCTGTATCATTAACCTATGTGTCTGTCCTTATGCCAGTACCAGACTGTTTTGACTACAGTGGACTTGTAATATAATTTTATATCAGGTATTGTGATCCCTCCTACTTTGTCTTTCTTTCGAGATTGCTGCATCTATTCAAGGTCATTTTTGGTTCCATATATATTTTTGAAATATTTGTTTTAAATATGTGAAATATGTCATAGGTATTTTAATAAAGATTGTGTTGAATCTATAAGTTGCTTTGAGTAGTATGGCCATTTTACTGATGTTGATTCTTTCCATCCATGAACATGGTATATGCTTCATTTATTTGTATCTTCCTTAATTTCTTTCTCCAGTTTTCTGTAGTTCTCTGAGTACAAGTCTTTTTCATCCCTGGTTAAGTTTATTCCTAGGTACTTTATTTTTCTTGTTGCTATAGTAAAAGGGATATTTTTTCCTAGTTTCTTTTTCTCATATTTCATTGTTGATGTACAAAAGTGTCTTCAATTTCTGAATATTGCTTTTGTATCTCATCATTTTGCCAAATTCACTTAATAAGTTGAATAACATTTTGGAGAATTCTTTAGGGTTTTTTTTTTTTTTTTTGCACACTATCACATCATCTGCAAATAATTACAGCTTTACATCCTTCTTTCCAATTTGGATTCCTTTTATTTCTTTGTCTGATCTTTATAGCTAGAACTTCTAACAGTATGTTGGATAAAAGTGGTAAAGGTGGACACCCTTGTCTTGTTGCTGACCTTAGGGGGAAAGCTTTTAGTATTTGCCCATTGAGTATAATGTTTGTTGAAGGTTTCTTGGATATGCCTTTTATTATGTTTCCAAACTCTGGCACTTCAGCTGCCACTTTGTAGGAACCCAGCCAGCCCTTTTGCATCCCATCTGCAGTCCGTACTAGTCGCATTGTGGTGAAGTGGTTTCTTCTGTATGCCCATGGTTATAAGGCTTCTCTTCAACTATTGTTCAATTGGTTGTTCCAGATTATTTCTCTACAGTTTAGTTGTAATTCCAGATTGGTCCTGGAAGAAGGTTGGTGTAGCTTCTACTTACTCATCCACCATCTTATATCTCTCACAACGGCTAATTATAGATCACTGGAAGCTGAACTGTTGATATGACTGAGCTAATCAAGTCAATGCACTCTGAACATTTTAGAAATGGCTCTCAAATTTAAGGAAATTGCCATTTGAATAATTACTCGATTCATAAAATCAATTGGGTTTGAACTTTTGAAATCAATTTAAATGATATTAAATGGGTTAAATTTTATATCATTTGTGTTTGTAAAATACATCTACCCCTAAAAAGTGAGTATGTTCAGGGCAGTTGAGTTTTATGACATGAACATATTAATTTTTTTCTAGTAGATGCATTTTATAAGCACAAAAATTATGGAAAAAATGTACTAAGACACAATAAACACATTCAAAATAATGTAACTGGCAAGGGCTTGTCCCATGTGAATTTCCTCAAAATGACTTTCAGATGTGACAGACAACAGACTGTTAGAATGATGTAGAACTCTGTTTATTTATTTTTTACAACTAATTAATTGTTAACCTTCAATTTTGGAATACATGACTTTGGTTATAATGACCTATCAAGAGAATTCAATGATTTGGAGAATTAGAAAAGTAGCATTAAATTATTGTTTATTTTAAAATATAGAAACTTTACTTGAAAGTTGATTTAGTGTCATTTATAATCTGTTTTTCATAGCATGGCTAGAGACAAAGAGAGAGAAAAAAGAGAACCAATTTTATAAGTGATATAGAGTTTCCAAATGAAGTGACTAGGATAAAATAAGGGAGCAGGGTCTTAAGTACCAGCTGTCTCCCTTAGTTCCTTCTAAGCTCTTAAAAATATATGATTCAGTGAGTGAATATTTCCAGTCTCATGCATTCTGTTATCTTACTTTTTCACTACACTCAGATGAAAGGCTTAACTATTTTCACATGTTTATGAAAGAGAATCAAGGACTTTAGTTTTAATGGTAGTTCCACCCCCATCCCTTCCACCCTATGGAATGTTAAGCAATATTAGTTATCATTTCACATTAACATGACATATTTTTAAAATGTTTGTAGAACTTCAACAGGAGCCAGCTCTAGAGCAAAGATGCCTTCATGCCCTTTGCCCTCGGTCTGGGCCAGACGGCAGGTGGGCAGCCTGGGAAGGCCTTTGGGTATATGGGGTTCTCAGCCTGAATCTCTGTGTCTCCAGAAAAGTGGATGTGCCTGAGTGCAGACCTGGCCCGATTGGAGATCTTCCTCTTTTCCTCTACCATCCTGCAGTGGTTCTGCTTGCTCCTGTGGGGAGCCTGCCAATACAGACCTCACCCTGCAGTGTAGTGGCCTGGGTGTGTCCCTCCAGCCTTCCAGCGCCACTTGGTGTCCCAGTGAGGTCAGACTCAGTCACCCTCTGCTCACTGACTCTGAGACCTCCTTACCTGCTTTTTTCAAAAAAAGACCTGAATTGAACCTAAAAAAAAATTTAAAAGTTTGGGTACATGAGCCAAATTTAACTATAACTATTATCATCTTCATCAAATCAAGATCATGGCACCCCACTTCTGTGGTTCTCAATTTTATATGAGAAAATCGTGCTTTGAGCATTGTTGTTGTTGGCAAAAAAAGGAAAAATATAAAAATCCCGCTGTGGAAGGAAAAACCTGGGCAGAAATCAAATTGGTGAATCCATTTTATAAGACAGGGTGAAACAGGTGGATTTTGCCTTCCAATGCTTCTCATTTCACAGTGAATTTGATTACAAACATGTTTTAGCATAAAAGATCTTTACCCTGGCCTACTAGGCCTTCTTAGTCCTCTCTGCCTTTCTTGGACCCATCATGTTCTACTCTTCTCATGGATCATCTTGTGCAAATCACACTGATGTTTGTTTCTTTTATTTGCTAGTAAACTGCCTTAGGACCTTTGTTTTTACTATTATATTTTTCTTGAATATTCTTACTCCCAATGTTTATACACTCCACTTCTTTCTAGTCTGTATTCAAGTAACACTTTTTTATGGGACTTTTCTATCCAGGTTTATCCTTAACGCCAGCACTCTGCTTTCATCCTGTTTTATGCTTATCTTGCTTTATTTGTCTTCATTGTAACAACAAACTGAATATACACATGTATACACACATGCACACACCACACATACGTCTTTTACGTAGTAATTATCTTTCCAGATTATCACCAAGTTATTAGATTGTCAAAAAAGGGTAAAAAAAAAAAGGTATGTCAGTTCTGAGACAGCTATTCTTTGGGTAGTATACTTCAAAATTTGGCCATTGGCAGGTGTTTGAAAACTTGGATTTCTACAGTGTTGCCAAAGTGTCTTAGTTGGATAAGAGTGAGTCATTTTGCCTAAGTAGGTTGTGCAAACAACATGGTTTATGCTGACCACGTGATTTCCTCCTCGAAGTCTGGAATTTTGCTACATGATAAGCAGAAGGTTCTTATGGGAACACCCCCGATATAAACCCAGGCATTGTCTCCAGTGAGTTTTGCTGGTAGACAACATTTCACATGTGTTTTCTTAATTCATTGATGGATGAAGGAAGTGCACTCTGAGTGATTCCACAGACAGAGACCCCTGAGGACTATTGTCAGCTTGTGCTGAGTTTCCTCAGAACTTTGCCCTATACCCCCCTTTTCCTTTTTCTGACTTTGCTTTATATTTTTTGACTATAATAAAGCATAGTCATGAATAAAATAATATGCTGTGTCCTGAGACTCCCCCCAATAAATTACCAAACCTGGGGGTGGTCTTGGTAATTCCTAATAGTAAATTAATGACATATTTTCTCTTTTAGTATGGATGTGAAAGCTATCATTTTCAGTACTTGAGGTGTGTAATACCAATAATCATTCTAATCATCTGCATGCCAGATGAATGTGATGGAATCTCCTAGGCAACACTCTCTTTCAAAATGGGATTCCATATTTCTCTGCCATTGTAAGCTATTAGGAACTGTGATTTCATTTTTCTCTATAGTATAACAACATTCAGTGATACAGGAGTGTCTGAGTGTTTTCTTGAAAGAGATTAGTGAGTACTAAAGATAGACTTGATCATGAAGACGACATCAGAAAAGGAAGCAAACTCCAGGAGCTAAAGGTTCCCTTCCAACCAGTTTCAACATAACATTTTAAAGTAATTAATATCTATAGTCAATGAAATGAGATGCAGAACTAAATCTTTAATAAAGGAATGAAGTCTCTGAGTTAAGATGAAGAACTAAATATTTAATAAAGGAATAAAAACTTTAAAAAATTGCAAATCATGGTGTTTCATTCCTTTGCTCTTAAGGAACTTATTATTTAAGTCCAAACTCATTTTTTAGTGTCTTAAAACCCTCCTCTGTCCATGGGGCTCCAATTACTGACCTCCTAGATGTTCCTTAATTGCTTAAAGTCACTTCTATGTGAGCCCCTGTCTTTGCAGACTCTGCTGCCGAAAGGTCCTTCTTACAATCATTCATGTTGGACCCAGTGTGACCCCATCAGTAAGATTTTGTCACAGACCCCCATCTAAACCAGCATACTCTCTCCTGTGCTTCTCAATCCCCTCTCTGTTTCATTTTATTCACAAGTCCCCATGCCCTGCTCACTTGTCTCATACATGGGTGGTTGCAGCACCGATTAGAGAAAAAATGGATTTAACAGAACACGTGGAAAATTATATTTTGAGCTTATAAAATCTTTGTAAAACTGTTCAGTGAATCGGAATTGTACTGGATCTTTCTTTATTTTAGTGATGTGCTGAGTTACAGAATCATATAAAATCTCTTAGTAATTTTTTTAGAGCCCAGTTGTGACTTTAATACTGTAAGTTCACCAGGAAGCCAAAGAACTACAATAAAGATGTAGGAAGCTTGGGAGTCTTAACAAGAAATGCAACATAACAGCAGCCACCACCAATATTTCCTCATCAATGACAGTATATTCTGTCGACTCTTCATTGCATGCTCTAAACACTGCAGTCTTTAAGATTTATTACCTTACATAACATTAAAAGAATTTTATTTTATTTGCAATTTATTTTTAAGGAATCTAAGGTTTATAGTAGTTTAATTCCACACCAATGTCACATAGCTGGTGAATGACAGAAATGGAACACAATATCAAATTCCTGTTGAATCCAATAAATGAACTGTGTCCAGTCTTGATATTCTGCCTCTCCATTCATTAACAGAAGTCAGTCTACAGACCCATTATGTGATTTACCAATAGCGTAACTATTGATGGGTCATCTATGAATTTTTGCTCACTAATTAAGACCTATTTATTGCCCTGGGTGGTGTGGCTCAGTGGGTTGAGTGCTGGCCTAGGAACCAAAAGGTTGCCAGTTCAATTCCCAGTCAGGGTACATGCCTGGGTTGCAGGCCAAGTACCTAATTGGGGGCACGCAGAGGCAAAAACACATTGACGTTTCTCTTCCTTTCTTTCTCTTCCCAGCTCTCTAAAAATAAATAAATAAAATCATTTAAAAAATATCTATATATTATTATGGAATGCTATTTCTGGAAACCATGCCATCTCAGAAGAGATATTATCTATCTGTGTAAAAGTCCTGCAAGTCAGTGTGTGGCTAAAGTTAGTGCAAGTTATATTATGTTCTTAGGATATAATCTTTAATTTAATTAAACTTCTTTTGATGAGGTAAATGATACTCAACCCATTATTACTATTCCCAGCTGATCTGAGACTTGACAATGTTTTAATTATCTCCCTGTTTATTTATAAAATGATTTAGTAATGCAAATGCAAAGGCCATTTAGGCTGACATTGCACTATGATGAATTACATAATAGACAAGGATCAAAAATTTAGTTTGTTAATATTTGACACAAGTGGTTTCACCTTTGAAATGTAACCAGGAGAGGGGAGTTTCCTTATTATTTGTATTTTATTTTCTTTCTGAGATTAATTCCACAAGCCATGTTGGAATTATAATTTCTTCTCTGCCCCAGTGTAACAGTATATACTTTTTAAGGTGGTTAAAATTTGGAGAAGGAGGGATTGAGACATTAACTAATTGACATCTTGTCTTTCTGGATGTTCAGCACTGCCATTTGAGAGTGAAGAGACTGCTGGTTCTAGTAACAAGGGAGTTGCTATTGTCAACATAGCATATTGTCTACACATATCTTTCCATAGATGATATTCTTATCCTTGGTTGCTACTTCTAAATGAGTAAAATATTACTGATCAAAATATGTCACCACTTTCTCTATGAGCTCAAATTCAGCATCTTACCTAAATATTCCCTGATTGTGTATCTTTGCCAGAGTTTGCAAGATAGATATTTAAAATTAAATTACTTAATTATAGTCTCAAGTGTTATTAAAGAGGTGGACTGAATAAATATCCTCCGTATGTAGAGCACCAACATTATATTCAATCTTTGTTGCTATCTCCTGGACTATACAAGGAATTTCTTTCCCATCCTTGACCTGTTTCTTCCCCTCCCTTTTTTTTTTTTCATTAAGCCTTACCAAATTAATCTTTGTAGACTTTCTCAATTCAGCGTTCTAAGGTATTTCTACTTCCTCTATAGCATATCATCAGTGTTTTGCATTATTGCACTAAGTTAAAACTAGTCTTTCAGCCTTCAGCATTACAAAATCTCCATTGATTCTTAACCCATACATATTCATATTCCACAATCCTTCTAGAGATATATTTCTGAAATGAGTTAGCTATGCAGCTCACTTGCTTTACGACATTTCAAGAATTATCAAAACTAGTGGCAATGCTTGTCAAACTTTTGCACTACATTTCCTGAAGCACATCTTAAACATCTCTGTAAGTAGCATTATCATATTTATTGCATTAATTATTATTATAAAACAGCAAACCACAACATCTGAGCAGTATATTGTAATAATAAGCATATATTCCCTTTGTCTTTTCAATTAAGGAAGGCTTAGATGAGTTCCTAAACTTCAAGTAGCAGATTCTATTGGGATTAGCAGTTTGCTGTGATTAAACTAAAATTCACATTGTTAATACAACAAGAATAGTTTGTGTGACACTGATGTAATCAGGCAGCCAAGGAGAGTGGACTGGAATGTACATGCATGAACAATGATGACTTCACTGTACCAGTCAGCAGAGGTTGAAGACACCATTGAGTGAGCATTATTACGGTGTGTCCATCACATTCAAAATAACTGAGTGAGTAGAGCAACACATCTGCATCAAACTTTGTTTGAAGCTTGAACGTTCCTCTGTGGAAACTGTTCAGATGGTTCAGAAGGCTGCGGCTGTGGGCAACTGGTGACTGGCAGCTTCATCACAGCAATGTGCCCCCTCATGCAGAGTTTTTTTGACAAAACATCGAATCACCCAGGTGACTCAGCCACTCTATAGCCCAGATTTGGCTTTTCTCATAACTAAAATCACCTTTGAAAAGTAAGAGATTTCAGACCACTGATGAGATTCAGGAACAGAAACAAGGCAGCTGATGTGATTGGGAGAACTGTGTGAGGTCCCAAAATGCCTACTTTGAAGGAGACTGAGGTGCCGCTGTCTTACGTACAATGTTTCTTGTATTTTGTTTCTTCTTCAATAAGTGTTTTTATTTTTCATATTACATGGCTGGATACCTTCTACACAGCATATATATATATATATATATATATATATATATATATATATGTGTGTGTATGTATATGTGTATATGTGTATATGTGTATATATATATATATATATATATATATATATACACATATACACAGACAGCAATATGGTGGTAGCCAGAGGAAAAGGGAGCTGGGGAAGTGGAAGTGGACAAAGAGGGAAATATGGGAATGGAAAGAGACTTTACTTTAGGTGATGAGTGCACAATGCAATTTACAGATGATATTTTATTGAGTTGTACACTTGTAACCTGTATGGTTGTCTTAACTAATGTTACCCTCATAAATTAAATACAGTTTTTAAATGGTTCAAGAGAATAAGAATCATTCATGGAAGAGAGAAGGTGTAAATTACAACATTGTGTTAGTAAGAAGTAAATTAATTCAGAACAAGCAAACAAATGAACAAAAACCCAAAAGGAGCAAGAATAAAACAGTTTAAAGAGATAAAAAGAATAAAGGGAGAAAGCATTGCCCAGAGCATTGTCAACTTCTGATTTTCGAATAATCTAAACTCACTGCTGTCCTTGGGCTCCAAAGATATGTGAGTGTCTCACCATGAATTCTCTGCTCTAAAGCAAATGCTTACAACATGCTTAGTATGCAATAAATATCAATGTAAGTACTGACTAGTTCCACAAATGCTTTGCCAAATATTTCACTGTATGGAACAGGTGTACATGAAATCTACATATGTAAACTCAAATGCTTAAGGATATCTAGAAAACAATGAGCAGAGGATGAAGGCATTTGGCAAATAGGAAGAGCCTAAGGAACAAAAAAATGCTTTTCCTCTCATTACCAGGGAATGCGGATAGTTTTTGGCATTGTACTAAACTTGTGTTTAAAATAATAATAACCTTGAGGGTTTTCTAAGCAAAGCACACTGTGTGAATCAAATACATCATGAAAGCATATTCTGTGTCATGTATTTGACATAGCAAATTACAAGAATACAGAATCTAGGCAGTACAGTCCAATCAACTTTTATGAGATTTTTTATAACTAAATTGTCTAGTGTGGTAGTCAGTACCAACATGTGAGTACCAAACACTTGAAATGTGGTTAGAGCAATGAGGAAACTAAATTTGTAATGTGTATTTATGTTTTTAAGACTTTAAGTTTTTATAGCAACTTAGTTTAACAGCAAAATTGAGAGCAAGGTATAGATATTTCCAATTTATCCACTGGCCCTTCATAGGCATAGCTTACTCCATTATTAAAATCACCATGAGAATAGTAAATTTGTTACAGTTGATGAACCTCCATTAACATATTACAATCACTAATGTCCATGGATTACACTCGAGTTCACTCTTGGTGCTGTATACACATTTTCTATATTTTTAGTGTGTCCCTAGTTTTGCCTTTATGCATTCATATCTTTTCATAGCTTGATAATTTATTTAATTATAATAAACATTGTTAAGACAGTAAATATGTACAGAAATATACAAAGATGTTACAGAGAGTTTCTATATACCCTGCAACCCATTTTTTCCTATAATTAACACCTTACATTGACATGGTGTATTTGTTAAAACTAATAAAATAATATTAATATGTTATTACCTAAAGTCTGTTCTTTGCTCAGATATCTGTGGTTTTGCCTTATGTCTTTTTTTTTTTTTTCTGTCCCAGGATCCTATGCAAAATACACATTACATTTAGCTGTCTTGTCTCCTTAGACTCCTCTTGGTTATTACAGTTACCTATACGTTTTTGTTTGTCTGTTTTGGTGACCTTGACAGTTTCGAGGAATATTAGTCAGGGATGTGTCTAATGTCTTTCTAATGATTAGGCTGGGATTGTGAGTTCTTAAAGAGGAAGATCACACAGAGGTAAAGTGCCATTTAAGTTATATTGTATTGAAAATGTATAATATTAAGATGGTTTTACCATTGTTGATTATTACCTTGATCAGACTGTCTGAAGTAGTTGTTGTCACGTTTCTACACTGTAAAGTCACTCCTTATTTTCTTTTCTATATTGTACTTTTGGAAATAAGTCATTATGTGCAGTCCAGACTTAAGAAGCGAGAGATATGCCTCATCTCCTTGAAGAAAGAGAATTTCCATGAATTCTTTAAAAATCTTCTGCACAGGAGATTTGTCTCTCCTTTCCATTTATTTGGATTTCATTTCTTCAAAAAGCATCACTATAAGACTAAATAACAATTAGAGTTATAATTGTACTATTGTCTAGAAGGGTTCATGGTATGAACATGGTCCCTCACAGTTGATAAAATATACAGTTTTTTTTTATTATTCAAAAGGGTGAGTTTTAAAAGTTCTGTTTAGTATTTGCTTATCTTAATCGACATTTTTGCATTTATTTAACTTTTAAAATTTCAGCACCAAATGTAAAAAATATATTAGTAGGCACTTTCTTTTAATCATATTCATATTAAAATGTACCTATTAAAATAATGACATGTCAAAACGTGATGACATGGATTTGACAGATAACTTTGACAGTTTTAGAATAAAACTGAGTATGTTTAGAGTTTATAGTTTGCTTAAACTCCCTTAATAAGTAGGCTTAACTGGGTTAAGGACAACATACAAAGAAAAGTTTTTTTTTTAATATCTGAAAGGCAAAGTCACAGAAGTAAACCAATTGCATTTCCCTTCAAATGGCATGTTGAATAAATAGGTTGTAATTCCTCTGAAGTCTATAATGCAAATAGCAGACATGTAATTTGAAAGTATAATTGTTTACAATGTTTACATGTAAATATAAATCAAGAGACAAGTACATAAAACTGGAATCATTATAAAGAAAGGGAAAAAAGACTGATGGTATAAAAATGAGGAAAAGAAGATCATGAGCTTTTAAAGAAACAGTAACCCATGTATTTTTTCCCAAATATTTTCCCATTGTAGTTATGGCTAAATGATCAGACACTACAAAAGAATTGATAAGTAGAAAAAAATTGTGTTGTTTTAAACCACTAAATTGGTTGTAAATTGTCACAGCAGCACAAGAAACTAATTCTGTTGTTATATTTCAATCATGTAACAAATATAAGAATTCAGTTATTGCTATCAAAGAATTTCAAATTATTTAAAGAGATAATACGTAAATGAATATGTGACTACACAGTGCAAGAGAAGGCCAGAATTTTGCAGAGATGTTAAGTGGTATGGATAGAATTGAAAGACTGGTGACAATAATGACAATAATGATGACTGTGATACTGTTGACAGCTAAAATGTGTTGAGCACTCAACATACGCATATGCACTGCAAATGTAATTTACATGAAATCCTCCTAACTTTGAAAGTATTACTGAGCAGAGATGTGGCCTCAGTTTTTCCTGGGAAGGAGGCTGAGACACAATGCCATGACTTGCCAAATCCAAGAACAGAGTGGGAAAAAAAAAAAGAAAGTATCCTCACTTTTCAAGTGAAAAAATCGGGATGAGAGAGATTAAATAACTTCATGGTCTGCACAGTTGATAATGGATGATGTCAAGATATCAATCCAGGTATGTCTCCCTCCTGAGACAAAGCTATAAATCTCATAACTTCTATTGGGATCTAGAATGATCAAAAATAGTGTTCTGAGTACAGCAGAATCTCATAGATCTTAAAATTCATTATGGTTTACACTGAAGCAGAAAGGAAGAAAAATAATGAATCTAACCCAGTGTTAAGTAAATATTTTACCTCCTTATCTTAGTAGTAATCAGGGTATTTTCTTTGAGTTTATATTTTCAAGATTTAACAAAGGAAGTAGGTTGGAAGGTTGACTATAAATAGCTTCATATTTACTGTTGCTAATCATTAAAACAAGAACAAAATGAACTTGAAACATATTAGGTTCTTTGACATGATAGAGTTCATATCATCTGGCTAATGCTCAGGAGAACTGAGTGTGGAAGAAAATTACTTTCTCTAATCTTCATTGTATGAAAGTGAAGAGAAAAATGACTTCATCTTGTCCAGACAAATTCTTGAAACCTGATTTCAGGGTCTGAAAGATTTATCATTCTGTCATGAAAGCTGATTTTCCACAACTTGTGCATAATCACTCTTAAGGCAAATAGAAATGTTGGTGAAGACACTCAAGAAACATTTCAAGTTAATAATGAATGCAATTATGTTTCCATAAGATACTCTTGCAATAGCTATTATGCAGTTTGAGAAAGAGTAGAAGTGGTAAGGTTTCAAGAGCCAAAATGTAGCCTAAGGTTTTAGCAATCTGTTTCCATGTATGACACAAGAAAGACATTTGCCCAGATGGGATGCTCAGAAGGATGATCAGCCACCATTAGCTCCCAACTTGGGTCCATTTTGTATTGAAAGATGAATTACTTCCTTACAGAAAAAAAAATTGAATCTTTCTGTTTTGCACTAACAAATCTGCAGATCATAATTTTTTTTTTTTTTTTGCAGATTAAAATCAGGGACTGTGGAAAAAACACATTATTTTATCTCATTATTATGTTTTAGAAATAGGGAGAAAAAGTACTCCCTGAAAGAAGTAGCTAGCAGAAGTAACAGGACAATTGAATATGATTGTAATCAAGCTGTTTCCATAGGTAGTTAACTAGTTATTTATTTATAAGAAAGAAAGCAAAGGGAATTAGATATTGAGCTTAATAAATTGAGGAGCATAACCCTGCTTGCTTAGTCAGGAAGCTATAACATTTACAGACTCATTCACACACTCCAGGGGACCACTGCCAGCAAGACTTAATCCTGGGAGCACAGAAAATCTCCCCAAGAGCATGGTCTGCTCTCTGGTACCAAATTGTTAAGGGGCACCGGGAGAGAAGCTTGTCCATAGAGACCTGTCAGTCTAAATAGGTGGTGGGCCTATCAAAAGCCCCTATAATCTTGAGACATGAATTGGTCATTTTGAAAAAGCTCCTGGTTATAACCCCAGCAGAACAAAGAAGTCCTCTCACTTTCTGTCTGTCTGTCTCTCTGTCTCTCTGTCTCTCTCTCTCATCCCTTTCACTCCTACATTGTCTCTACATTGCCATATGTAGCAGCTGCATCGGCAATGGCCCTGAGGATTTCAAATGCAGACTCCAGGTGGGAGCCAGGGTCCAGCAGCAGAACAACAGCGGCACATCCAAAATGCAAGCTTAGCCAGCTGGGTGATGAGAAAGACTGAACGAGACTTGGTATGATTCAGGATCTCTGGATATTGTTCTCTTTCTGGCCCTGATTTTCCATGGTGAGATGAATAGAGCTGGACATTGTAAATTTAGGAGCAGATTACATTGACACATCATAGTCTCCCTTGTGTGGGTCCTTGGGATGCTTCCCTCACAATCCCATGAAAAAGCTTCGTTTCCACCACCAACCATTGGTTAGGGGGAAAAAATGTATGTTTCTTGTTATGGTTGCTTGTGAGAACACAGGCCTATAGCTCCATCAGTATATACACACATTCACAAATACAAACATGCTACAACAGGGATGAACCTTGAAGACATTATATAAGTGAAATAAGCCACATATGAAAGGGCAGATATTGTATGATTCTAACTGTTTGAAGTACCTAGAGTTGTCAAAGGAAAAGATATTGAAAAAAATGTTAGTGTCTGGTGCTGGGCAAAGGGGGTGAATAGAGAATCATTGTTTAATGGTTATGGAGTGTCAGTTTGGGGGGGAAAAAAGAGTTCTGTAGATGAATCAGTAGTGATAGTTGCAGAACATTGTGAAAGTACTTGATGCCACTGAAGTGCACAATTAAAAATGGTTAAAATGGCACACTTTGTGTTATACATACCTTATCATAATTTATAAAAACATTTGCATTTGAGCACCAGACCTATATATACTCACCTAAATGTTATAGGGCCAAAATGCAAAACTGTCTTAAGTGAATTACGAAATGGAGTAACAGGATGGTAATTCTGCCTGGCAGGGTAAAATTGGAGAAAACTGGTGGAAATACTTTGTTTTCTAACCTACAGGGCAGTCCATTCTCATATTTTGATTCCTGGACACTCATTCCAGTATTTTTTTAACTGATAAAACACCCCAAATATCTATTATCTGTTTTTATGGGTCAAGAATCCAAGTTTAACCCAGCTGGTTGCTTCTGCATGGGTCTCTTACAGGCTGGGATTGCATCAGAGCTGCATTAAGCAGGTCCTTTCCCAAGCTCACATGTATGGGTGCTGGATGGCCACTTGTCCTTGCTGGCTGTGGGCTAAAGTCTTTAGGGGAATGATACCCCTTTGACTGGGAGAGTATCTCTGCTTTTTCCTCTGGTCTTGTTGCCAGTGTATTGTAGATCCAGGTAATCACCTGACTGGTGCACCTGTTCTACCCTTCCTGCTGTGGTCCCAGCCAAAGAAAGGATGAAGCCAAAGAATCCTATGATAATCTTGCCCCTTGGAAGTTAAATCTTGAGTAAAGAAAAGGCACAAGAGGGAATGATCAGAGGTGACTCGGCCACATCTCATATTCAGCTCCCCTGGAGCTATCTTGAGTTCTGAAGACTGGAAGTCTGAGATCAGGGTGCCCACTGATAATCCAGAGGTAACTTCTTTAGTGCTTATACATTTTACATGGAAGCCCAATGTGGTTTGTTTACTGGTCATATAAAGTGTTTTTTTAATAATCAAGTGTATTGTAGTACTTGTGTTTGTCTCCCAAGAGACAAGAGACTTCTCATGATTCTTTTTATTATTCTCAATGCATGGTTCAAAAAAATATCTAAAATTTGAGGAATGAATAACTATGGAATAAAAAGTCATGGAACACAGATCACAGTTACAGCCCTGAGCATTGACTTTAATGGTGACATTTCAGACACTGTTGGAAGTTAGTACTGACACGGACAGAAGTGACCTTGCCAAGGGGTGCATCAGCATCACTGTATGAGGAGAAGCTGTCTCTTCCACAGCACATAAAGTGTGTGCTGAGCACATTTTCTTCTTCCAAGTAGAAAATAATAATTTGCATGCAGAAAAATACCTAGTAATAGAAATTTTCAAAGGGGAAAATCTGCACTGCGTAACATATGTCCTTTTTTAAAAAACACTAGTTCTCATCATAGAATGTATGCCTTTTTCTGTTCAATTGCTATAATGCTATTGTATTCAGCTTTATAAAAACCAGGAAAGGAATGAAACTGGCACTATAATTATTATTTAAAGATTAGGAACAAAGACATGAAGGCAGGAATGCGTCAACCAGTGCCTCAAGACAGAGAGCAGAAAAATGTGACACTGATATTGTTATATTGATTCTGGTCACTTTGCTTTTAAATTATCCAACTCATTTCTCTTAAGTGATTTTAATAAAAACTTTTAATATTTTATCTCAAATTATCTGTCATCTCTACCCAGAATCAAGAATGGTTTCAACAGATGTTCAGATAAAAGTATCTAACCAGTGGTGAGGCCTAACACAGGCTACGTTTTTCTACCCTTCAGTTCCAGTTGGATCCAAATTGCTCTGTCATAAATGAAATATAACAATCCTAATGTGGTTTTATGGAACAAATAAGTTTTAAAGCAGTACAGTCTTGGTTTAAATACTGCTATTGTTCATTAGATCTTTTTATACATACCTATGACATTAGCATATTTCTCTGAAAATAGAGAAATAAAATACACAATACAATATATAGTTAATGTATCATAAAATTGTACACTTGAAACCTACATAATAATTTCATTAACAATATCACCCCAATAACCTTAATTTAAAAATTTTCCTATCTCAAATTTTACAGTATCCTCTCTATGGACTTACATTGAACTTTCATGGTTTCTCATTATAAGAATCTTTATTTACTTTTTCATCCCAATAAACTTGATTTGTAAATGTACATTTGGATTTGTGTTGAAAGCAATTAATATAGTTTGCACTACATAGCATACTGGCTTTCATAGAACCATTATGTTTGTAATAACTTTGGAATAGATTAAAATAAAATTTGATATTTATCTTTTGAGAAAGAAATTCATTGTAAATTATTCATCTAAACAGAGTCCCATTTAAGAAATATTGTCTTATAAAAATTGTTTAAACTTATCCAACTACATACATAATTAAGGAGTAGGATATCACAGCTGTAAATCTCATAGAAATGTCTAATTTGCAAATTATCATGTATAAATGTGTGAAATGCATATTATATGTATTTCCCTAATGTACATTCCAGACTCTGAGTATAGATACTTGGCAAACTCTTTATTAAGTGCATTCTATGTGAAGACATTGAGGAAAGAAAATGCTAATGAAGTAAGGATTTAACTTGAAGTAATGCACAGACCCATTAAAGAATAAAAATATAAAAAGGTATTAGAATGTAAAACTGAAAAATAGCATGACATGAAACTCAATCAAGATGTGAAAATTGTCCTGGCTGGTGTGGCTCAGTGGATTGAGTGCTGGCCTGTGAACCAAAGGGTCACTTGTTCGATTCCCAGTCAGGGCACATTCGCGGGTTACAGGCCAGGTCCCCAGTTGGGGACACGCAAGAGGCAGTCATATACTGATGTTTCTCTCCCTCTCTTTCTCCTTCCCCTCCCCTCTCTCTAAAAATAAACAAATAAAATCTTTTAAAAAAATGTGAAAATTTACTTAAGGAAAATGCAATGATCTAGCACTAATTAGAATAAAATCTTCTCAAATGAGACAATTTTTCGCCAGACCTGGAAAGACTTGCCTGAAATAGAAAGGTCCAAGGAGGGGAAATAATAGACATCATAGACTGCTATTTCTGAGCTAAAGAATGCAGATAGAAATGAGCAAGATGTTGATAACAGGAGTGATATATACAAAGTGCTGTTAATATTTATCACTTGCTGTTTACTTGGCCTTTATTATTTCAATCCCCACAATTTAGGCACATATTAAAGATCAGGACAACAAGGTGAGAGAACTAAAGTAACTTAGAGATAAGATCAAATAGCTGATATTTTCAGGGGTGAAGATTACAAACCTTGTATATTTAATTGCAAATCTCAGACTTTCAAACATCACGTGTTCTATAATTTTTATTTATTCACAAGCATTTGGGTTTTAGATTAGATGTTTTCCTTCTGTAAAAAAAAAAAGTAATATCTTATTTATTTGATCTCTGTCAAAACTCATAGAATCAAAATACCTCCAATCAATGCAATATGATTATACTGTAGGCAAGGCTAACTTATTCTTGTTTGAAAAAATAAGGGAGGTGATATTGTGTTTCATATGCCCCTGCCCTTTGTATGAACAATGAAAATCCTCAAATGATGCTGATGAAAGTAAATAAACCAAATGCATTATATAAACCATCTTCTTTCTAAATATACAAAGTATTTTATTGTCCGCTTGAGGTACACATAATAACCTAGAAAGTAATTAAGAAGAGATTGTCCAAAACAGTAAATATTTGACAAGTTTCAGTCAATGCACTTGTAATAAACAAGGTGTGTATTTATTTCATTGAATAAATTAGTTTTGATGCCCTTTATTTATTTATCCTATTTACTAACTGTCAGGATTTGAGCATAGCATTTTTAAAGCAAATGATGTTTATATGTTTTCTGCAGCTAACAAATATATTTCGTCAATTTGGAAATATATACATTTTTATATCTTTGGCCAGAAGAATAAGGAAAAGTAATTTCAAGAAGAATTTCCCAGAAAGATGAGGTAAGAGTGAGATCTGTTTTTAATCACTGTAGTCAGTCAGCCATGTGCCTGGGACATAAAGGTTTTGTTGTTCAGGGGATTCCCAGCAGAATAGTAAGGAAAAGGTGGCAGATGAGCAGACCTCAACTGACTCGAGGAGAAAATATCCTCAGTAAATGTGGTGTATTAAGTAACATTCTTAATGATTTCATAGCAAAATGATCTTATCTGCTTATTGCTCTAGTTATAAGTTACTTTTGAATAATACCTTATAGAGGGTGGAATTGGTTTATGAAATTGCAGGATTCTCACACAAAAAACATATTGCACTTTAATTCAATATATATATGTATATATACATATATATATACATATATATATGTAGGTTAGAGAAAACTAACTTATTGTTATTTAAAAACAAAATCTTCTGTAAATCTCTGTATATCATCTATCCTACAATGTGCATTTTAACTAAGATGTAGACCCACCAACAAATACCTAGAATTAAAACTGGACCATATGTTAATTTTCATACTTTTCAAGCTGCATCCTGGGATCAAGAACTTTAGTAGTAAAAAACTGCATACCAATGAATCAAAATAAATATTCTTATTCTTATATTAATCACTATAAACTATGACTTTCCTTAGAATAAACATATGTGATTCCTCATGACTTGCAAACTTACATTTTAGAGAGGCACATATTACTTTTTCATGGTTTAAAAAATATATATTAATATGTTCAGAGCCCAATTAGTCATATAAAATGGCTCTTTGCAGTCAATGTAGTATCTTTTAAATAGGAGGTACTTTCTTCAGTAAGACATTGCAAACTCTAGGTTTAGATTAAAAGCTTCTGCAGTATTTTTGCTCTCATTTAAAATTTAATTATACTTAGGAAATCTAATAGTATGCTTTCAGCTGAGGGCAATGCTTAATTTTATTTAGATATAAAAGCAGTGTGATGCACATATTTTAATAATTTATAATTTATGCAACCATAATTAGTCTGACATCCTGATATTGGTCATGAAAATCTAATGGAGTTCACGTATTCCACTTTACAGTTATATATCATGATTTAATCCCATCTCTTGACCTTACTTGTGTACTAAGATGCTCTATCTTCTTTATTTCTGATCCATTTTCTCAACTTGTTCCCCAGCCATTCATTTAATTTTATGCAAATTTATTTTAAAACAACACTGGTTAATATATAACCCAAAAGGGGGAGGCTCATAGTAATTTCACAGTTCCTCAGTTTTCATGCAGGAGGATTACAGACATTTACTACACTCATGTAACACACTATTGTTTTTCAGACAAACTTTTTGGGGATTTCATCTATGCACAAATGCTCTACTAAATTTATAACATTTTATGTTTTCTTTCAACAGTCAAAAACAGATTAAATGGGTATGATTTTTAATAAGAATTTCTTAAATCATTGTTGAATGAAAAATTATTATAACAAAATAATTAATAAATATAATAAAATAAATAAATAATGTTAGGGTTAGGCAGTCTTAAATATGTAAAGTTGTGTTTCAGAAAAGTTGGTCTATCTAGCATGTAACCAAATTTCATATTTAGACGTAGTCCCTAAATATATGGAAGAAGGATCTGCCCTTTGCTACAGAAGACAATGGTAGAAAGTTACTGCTTTTTCTTTTTTCCTGGCAACCATGCCATAGACATGAATCTAAGCCTCACCAATTGTGTATTCTTGTCTCCTAGTTTGACTTCAGTAAGAGAACATTTTTTAAAAGTCAGAGAATATCCATGGCATGGAAAAAAAAAAAGAGTTAAATACCATGGCAGATGACCAGAGATGCTAGTTCTAGAAACAGGTAACTTACAAATCCAAAACCATGGAGCTTCAGGTACAGCTTATCCAGGATACTAATTGCCCTGAGTCCTATTTCTTTCTCCATATCTTAATTCAGCTCTCTCTTTGGTTGAACTTATTCATTGATTAACTTTATTCTAGTGGTAATCTCTAGCTTTTTCTTGTTATTTCTATCAGAAATCACCTATTTGCAACAAAGTAGTCAGGATTGTGCAGTAAACTATAAACTGAAATTTTGATTGGCTACAACCCTGTTGTGTGTTACTCATAAATTTCGTGAGTGGAGTCAATGTTACCCACATCAAACAAGTTTACTGTGGAGGAGAAGTATGTCCCTTGGAAGAAAATTATGGTGGCATAACAAGGAAAAGAAACAGTAGAGACTAGCTAACAGGTTAAAAAAACAGATATTTGATGCATTTATAAAGACTGTTCTAAACTACTTTTCCTTATCTCCCCTCAAATAGGGCAGGAGCAGTTTCAGGTGCTTGAGGCCCATATCCTGTGATAGAGTTGCAGGTTATGGGGGTCAGCATTGCTATTGGTTTTATAATTATAACATACTTTTCCTTCAAGTCCAAAATCTGATAATATCCAGAAGAAAACAATTTAAGTATCAATATATCATCATTGTTTGAAAAAAAAAATGCTGGGATAAAATTGATATCGTTTCAAGAAATGTCTATAATAAAAGGCATTTCTAAGCAAAAAAACATGATGAACAGGAAAATCAGCGAGTGTTCCACAGTTTGAAAACAGTTTCACAGCACTTTAAACCATGCAACCAATTAATATGTCTCATAAGTTTTTCCATTCACACACTAAAAAAGAATTGCTATTGCTTTTTGAACCAGGATAGAGTGAAGAGTGATAAAGAGATAATACATGTATGAACATTGTATAGTGCATTCAGGCTCCCACTTACATCTTTCCAATGAGACATAAGCTCCATGACAACAGCAGATTTTATTTTTTTCACCAACATCTATCCAAGGAGACATAATCTTCAGGAAGGCAGGGAATTTCAGTTTTTATTCACTTCTATCTTCAATTACAAAATATTTGCCCCAGATAAGTAGAAATTTCACCTGGAATGCCCTTCTCGTTCTGTATGTTTGTAAATCAAGCTTGTTTTCTTTTCTTCTTAATCATCCTACTTTGTTAAGGATAATAACTTTACAAGTCAGCTGGCTGCTAATGAGTTTCTCAAGCTACAGGTACCGGAGTCATAAAAACTTACCAGTTATACAAAATATGCTAAAGTAAAAATAACAAAACATATAGCTAAATGGGAAGGGTTGTGATAAATGGCAAAAATCATTCTCAAAACTAAATACCGTGAGGGGGAGGTGCAGGTCAGGTTTGGGGGAAGGTGGCAGGAGTGGCCCCCTCCCCAGAGCCATATTCTGCCCAGACTTCAATAGCGTGGCGACAGAGCAGGGCCACCAGGAGTTGAGGGGATGGAGCTAGAGGATATCCCCATGAGGGGGAGGTGTCAGGTTAACAGGAAAGTGGGGAGACTAGCCCCCACCCCAAAGCCACATCACTCCACCACTGTTACACTCTGAGTCTGCCCAGACCTCTACACCCTGTTCCAGGCAGCTGAGTCCTCAGCAAGGTATGAGTTCTGCAGTGTGGGGCAACAGGGGTTCCAGAGGGTGGGTCTATTGTATTCTCCCAGGTTTACGCCGAAAAGAGGGGGGTGCTCCACTAAAGAAATGTAGCATCTGAGGTATGGAAGAGTGACTCAGCACACGGCTGCCAGCCATGGTCCCCTTAGCTTTCATCCAAGAGCCACAAACCCCAGTGTCTCCTCGTGTGACTAGTCGGTTCTGCCCTCCCTCCACCAGAGCCCAGGGCAAGTGGCTGTGAACAGGATTTTGTGCTTTGGCTGTTTAAGAGCACACCTGTTTCTCTAATAGACCTCCGTCTCTCCCTGGCAGACAGAATTTCCGCTCATTCTCGGTCAGAGGCTACGTGAGAGCCTCTTCCTGACTTGGTGCTCTGGTGCTCTGGGTTTGGAAGCCTGTGTGGGGTTGAGACCCCACACTCCTCAGGGGGGACTTTTGCAACTGAGATATCCCTCTAGTTTCTAGTTGCCGCCCGTGGGGAGCAGAGCCAGCACTTTTTGTATCTCTGTCTTTCCTACCAGTGTCGACGACGGGGCTTCTATAAATCCTTGGTTAAAACACCTTTCCTAATCTAGTCTTCAGCTGGTTATTCAGAACAATTGTTCTATATTTTAATCGTAGTTTCAGTTTGGTCCTGGGAAAAGGTGAGTGTAGCTTCTGCTTATTCTGTTGTCATCTCGGATCTTTCCTACAGTGCTTCCTTTTCAATGCACATTTGTTGAATGTTTTTCACAAGGTAGGCAGTTTGTTTTCATCCTGATTGGAGGAACACAGCGCAGTGTTTTGTAAAACTACTGAGGTTTCAGGTGTGCCAAAACATTATTGAAATAAACATGACCTAAATCACTGCGTAGTGTTTATAGACAAGTTATTCTCCTTTATGTTCTCCAGAAGCAAAATGTAGACCAATATAGTAGATGCTTTAGGTGTTTTCAAGGAACAGAGTATTCAACTTTTGCCACAGGAGGTAATACAACATAATGTCCCTCAGAGGCACAGAATATCCAGCCCTTTATTTAGTATTAGATTGTCTTCATCAAGAAATCTTTTTAAGCATCAATGACAATAGAATTCTGTTTCTGACACTTAATACTAAAAGAAAAATCAGAAATAGATTAAGCTTTAGTTTGCTGAGGAAACAGAACCTAAATATAAACTATAACAATAGCAGAATTCAAGTTTTAACAATTATTTCACACTTTCATTCTTATATACTTCTAGAAGTACTAACATGTCATTTTAGCTACTGTTCATTTTATTTTTAATATACCTTAAATTCAATTTCAAAAACAATATAAAACAATATTGTATAAATTATGAAAATTATACTGATACATTAACTTTTATTAAATTTACAATGATCATGTGAAAAATTACCCCCAGTCATATCATCTAATCATGTAAATATTTTTGTTTGCTCATTACAGATACCTTGTTCAATACCTACTTGTTTAATGATTACATATTTGATTTAATGCTATAAAGAGGATTTTAATTTTGCATTTTAACTCCAAATTTTGCATATTTTTTAACCTGTATAATACTTCTCCTTTCCATTAATTTGTTTTCAGTCACCCACATATATGTATAACTTAATCATTTTATTAATTTTTGAAGAAATCAAATAATAGCCCCCATGTTTTTGTAATTTTTGTATAAGCAAGAAATGCTGGCATCCTTCCGAGGTTATTTAAAGGTCAGATTCATTGTGTTTAATAGCTATATGATTTACAGTGAAGACAGTGTGCTCCCTAGCTGACTCCTCCCTACCCCAAAATGTGCACTGGGTGAAAGAAGAGGGCTTCTTTGTTAATATTTGTATCCTAGGATCTAAATACCTGGGAAGAGATGAGTGAATAAATGCCTTATTTACTAACCATAAAATCACAAATATAAACAATATGTGTGTGAGAAATTCACAACAGAAGAGTATTTCAGATGGATAGATAGAAAAATTTATGAAGGAAACAGACACTGAAGACAGAATGGGCATCAGATTCATTGAAGGAAGACAGGAAAATTATACAAATGGAAAAACAGTTTGGGGAACCAATAACCAAATCAGCTTGGGATAGATGCTTCATATATATTGATACTGTAAAATACTGAAATGCATGGCATTAATCTCATCTTTTCTGAATCAATTTCCCTCTTTAACTACTTAATACATAGTAAACATATAGTTTAATGTGTATGTAGTGCATGGTACCAGACATCTGTGTCAGCAGTATAACATACAGTGAAAAATGCAGATTCCAAACATACATTGTTGGAGATACAAGTTTAGACATATTAAAATATATCAATAGATAACCAGAAATCACTGTGTTTTCTTATCAATATTAGCATATTCCATATGAAAATATGATACTTTATCTACAGAGTAGACAAAGGTTTGGACAAGTACTGCCTGGAAAAAGTCCATCTATTTATTAATATAATGAGAACAATTTGTGTGACACCAATGTAACCTGACACCTAAGGAGAGTGGACTGGAATGCACATGTGTGAAAAATGACGACTTCGCTGGACTAGTTAGTGGGGGTGGTAGACACTGTTGAGTGAGCATGCGTACTGTGTGGCTGTCACATTCAAAATGACTGAGTGAGCAGAGCAATACGTCTGCATCAAATGTTGCATTAAGCTTGAGCATTCCTCCATGGAAACTACTTGGATGATTCAGAAGGCCGCAGCTATGGGCAACTGGTGATTGGCAACTTCATCACAACAATACACCTGCTCATGCATCACGTCTCGTCCAGAGATTTTTGGTGAAACATCAAATGACCCAGGTGACTCAGCCTCACTATGTCCCAGATTTGACTCACTGCAACTTCTGGCTTTTCCCAAACTAAAATTATATTTGAAAGGGAAGAGATTTCAGATCTCTAATGAGATTCAGGAAAATATGACGGGGCAGCTAATGGTGATTGGGAGAACTGTATGAAGTCTCAAGGTACCTACTTTCAAGGGGACAAAGGCATCATTGTCATAGGTATACTGTTTCTCGTATCATGCATCTTCTTCAATAACTGTCAGTATTTTTATATTACATAGTTAGATACCTTCTGGACAGACCTTGCATATATAGTAACAGTGGAGTTCGCATTAGTAGAAGTTGCCTTCATCGCTATGGCTATCTTAAGCAATTCAGCATTTAATTGACAAACCATTCCTTCTGGCCCTACATGCTTTATTTTGCATTCATATTTTTTTAATGCATCTTCTAAATCTTTTGAGTGACTTGGAAGGTCATTTGGGAGACTACGTTCTGAAATATTGTTAGCCATTATGGCCTAGAGTTGCAGTTAGATGTTGTAGAATTACTGCCCAAGGAATTACTACATCCATTAATAGAATAGAATTCTTATTTAAAATGTAGAAAATTATAATGTGGACCTGCACACTAAGCAACAAACTTTATCATAAAATTTTATTGTAAAATAAAAGAAAGGTCACTGAAGAAAATATACACTGAGTTTATTCATTATATCTTTTTTAAAACATGCCTTTTTACCTTAACAGTGATGCTGTCTGTAATTGCAGAAAACAAGAGCAAATTACATTTCTTCTTTTAATTTCTTCCTTTAGGCTCTAGTCATTTTTGTCTGTGTGTTAAAGAATGATATTAAAAAACCATATAAAAACCTAAATGTCCTATGGATATGAAATAAACATGTTAATGATTTTATTTAACACCGCATTAAGAAGGAAACCAAGCATATATTATAACCAGTGTAAGGAAAAATTTCAAAACAGCCATTTATAATTCAAAATACTGCAATCAATTTAGAAATAGACGCAACACCGATTTTTTTCACAATGGGGTAGACAAGTCAGTTGGAGCTCCACAAGGCAGAATACATGTGCATGTCTGTAGACAGGAATGATTTTTGCTCTGGTATCAATAATCTACAACACAAAAAATTGTGAAATAGACCATTGCCAATGAAAGGCATAGAGAAAAAAAAAAACAAATATCCCAAAATGATGTGCTCTAAACAATGCATAACTTCATATTTAAGCACCTTTTAAAACATCTTCTTCTGTTAAGGTTATCTTCTGCTAAAGCTGACTGTTACAGAATCTCATCCAATACAAGGTGACAACTGATTTTATGGATTCCTTCAGGAAACCCACTGAGGAATCAAGCTCTTATCTATGAAAATGGAAAAGTATATCTTCTCCCCTCAGAATTCTATTCTTGATCTCTTTATTCTGTGTCTACCCACCTATTCTATTCTCTAAACTCACTTTCCCCATTGAGAATCCAAGTTGTTGATGTAAGTGGCATCCATTTTCATGTTATAAGATGTGTGGAAACTCTGTTTATACACCACCTAAAACTTTTTGTGCAGTTAGGGCTTTATGATATCAATTAGTAAGTCTACATATTACAAATAAGAAGCACCAGCCAGGAGTGACAGCTCTCCCTGGGACACAGAAGCAAAAAAACACAGGAGACTTCCGGCCAAGATGGAGGCCTAGACTGATACACTCAGTCTCCCTCCACAACTAAGAAGGACTACAACAGAAATAACCAGAAGTTCCAGAAAATAAATGGAAGTCCAACGTATGAAGTTATAAAGAAGTGGTGCTCATCCAGACAGGAAGGAGGGGTGAAACCGGGAAGGAGAGGTCAAGCTGTGCTGTCTGCAGCAGCAGCAGTGATGGCGGCAGGACAACAGTAAGCACAGATACCCATATTTAAGGGGAGGCAAGAAGCACCTGGGGAGCACCCCTGGCTGCAGACCAGACCCGTCACCTGCTATTCCAAAGCCAGGAAAGGCAGACCCCCATTGCCTTGGACTGTGAGGCCCGGTGGGGGTGGGGATGGAGGAGGAGGCTCTTGATCTCTCAATGGAGATTGAACAGCAGGAATCCATCTTGGACCCCATCCCTGCAGAAAACACTCAGTTGTGACGAGTGCCCAGGGCTCTGCCCCGTATAGCATAGGAGGTGTGACAGCCCTGCCCAGGAAGCAAAGGTAAACACAAAACTGCTCAGGATGGCACAGATCATGATGGAGATCCCAGTGACCCAGCTGATCAGATAGCAAATTTCTAATCTAACGAAGTGGCATATAGGAAGTCTTTCTGAGGCACAGTTCAGAGCTTTGCATATAAAAGTGCTTGCAGACCCAACAGCAGATCTTAAACAAGACAGGGAAGGAATGAAGGTTAGTCGTGCTGAAATGAACAAAAACACCTACAAAACTAGTAGTGAGGGAAAGAAAACCATGAATCAAATTAACAAATGGGAAAATAAGGAAGGAACAGTCAACCAGTGCAGAAAGCGGAAACGAGAAGTGAGGAAAATGAGGAGAGGCTCAGAAACTTACCGGACAGCTATAAGTGAGGCAACATCCTAATCGTAGGGTTGCCAGAAGGTGAAGAAGAACTAGAAATTGAAAAATTATGTAAAAAAATAATGAAGCAGAACTTCCCTAACTTGGGGAAGGAGGTAGACTTACAGGTCCAGGAAGCACAGAGAGTTCCAAAACAACTGGACCCAGGGAGAACCATACCAAGATACATTATAATCAAAATGTCAAAAATTAAGGATAAAGAGAGAATCATAAAATCAGCAAGAGAGAAGAAAATTACATACAAAGGGGTCCTAATTAGACTATCAGCTGATTTCTCAAAAGAAACTCTGCAGGCAAGAAGGGACTGGCAAGAAATATTCAAAGTAATGAAAAGCAAAAACCTACAACCATGATTACTCTGTCCAGTGAAGCTGTCATTCAGAATAGAAGGGCAGAGAAAGTGTTTCCAGGACAAAGTAAAACTGAAGGAGTTCATCAGATCTAAACCACTGTTATATGAAATGTTAAAGGGACTTGTTTAGGAGAAAGGCGATCAAAACTATGAATATTAAAATGAAAACTGTATCACAACAACCAACAACAGAAGCTAGAGAACTGAAACAAAGGCAAACTAAGTAGGCAACGAGAGTGCGAAAAGAATTATAAGCATGGGGAACATTATGGGGGGAGGTCAGTAGGGAGGGTGGAAGAGAGGGAGTGGTACAGGAATTAAGAAGCATAGTAAGAGGGAGTGGAGTAGATAGGAAGATATTGAGAAGAACTATATGCATAACCAATGGGCATGGACTAAGTGGGGGGACAACTGGAGTGAGAGGGGTCAGTGGGTGAAGGAGAACAAAGGGAAAAAAATAGGGACAACTGTAACAGCATAATCAATAAAGCATTTATAAATAAATAAATAAATAAATAAATAAATAAATAAATAAATAAATAAGAAGCACCAGCCTTGTGTCCAAGGTTGCACTCATGCTGAAACAAATAGACAGAAACAGTTCATGGTAGATACTTTTAATTGCATCTGCACTTCACATTTCCTTCTGAGGATTTTTACCTGGATTCTTAGGAAACACATTGTATCTGGTTAACTAAATTTATAGTTAAAGTATGGGTTTTTTCTCAGCTTACCTAACAACTTGGCTTCGTCAATTCTCTTAACTGTGCTGCTCATCAAGGCCCTTGGGTTTAAACAGGGATGAGATTAACATATTCACCCCAGAGTTGTTTGACAGGAATGAAGGTGATTCCATTTGTAAATGCACAGTGCAAAATATTTTGCTACACACATGCAAGAAAATATTTTCGGTTTATAAATGTTTTGGTTTCTGTTTTTATCTGAGAAATGTATTATTCTCTTTTTCAGATTTTTAAAACAATGATCTTTTAGTTAATGAATGCCTTATTCATTCAAAGTCTTTACTTTTCATTCTCTGGGATATATACAAGAATATTCTAGGGTGTTTGATTTCCCTCCTTATGTATCTCTCACCCAGTTTACCTACAGAAGAGTTCTTTGTTTAGTTTAAATAAACATTATAAAGACTAAACAAATCTCGAACTCAATTAGTAAGGTTCAGAAGTGCTTTGTTATTTTAAGGCTATCAAAAAAGAAAGGTATTATAGCTTTTAAAATAAGGTCTTAATGATGATTTTATTTTTCTAATAAGGGGTTTATATGGGTCTCCTTATTAAAGAAGAGTAATAAGGGTAGATAACAAGAAATAAATTTAGTTTATTAGAATGGTTTTATTTGACTGGCATGTAGAGATAGAGATCTGAACCATTAAACTCTTATTTCCAACTGCTTTTAACATACTGGACAAGAACAAACTTTTTACCCATTCTGAGTCAATTTGTCCAGTTGAATGAAAGGCATAACTATTGTATGGGAATAATGTGTGGTTCCAGATAAAAGCATTTACAAATTACTTGACACAAAGAATGCAAAGTATGGCACATAGCAGACATTAATCAAATGCTGACCCCTTTAAATTTTTCAATTTACTTTAACAAAATTATATTTTACATTATTGCTTATTACTAAACAAAAAAAAATAGTGGAAAATAAAATAGTTTCTCTTCTTCATGCTAGTTCACAGGGAAACCTGAGAGAGATTTGACCTACACATTTGTGTTTTGGAGATGAAGTACACAATTGCATTCAAAAGGTAATCCACAGAGAGTTGTGTTACATAGTCCTTCATTATCTCAATGTAAATTATTAAAGTCCATAATTGCTGTGTCACCCCATAGCATTGGTTAGGAATTTACTCCACTACATAACCTTAAGCAAATCACATTTTATGGCATGGTTAAATTTGCATTTTTTGTTTTCTTTATTATGTTTTCCCAAACCACTAGTGGAACATTTATTCTCATTTTTAATTTGATAAATAAGGAGGCTGTTAATTATTTCATTGTCTTTGCTAGTGGAGAAAATAACTATGATTCATGAATTTTAAATGTGAAAATAAAAAAAGAATACTTGAATGATATAACTGTTCAACAGCAGAGATTAATTCATTCAACAAATGTTTATTGAGTATCTGGCTACATACCACTGACAAAACTAATTATGACATTTGCACTCAAGAAGCTTATAAGGATAAACAAAGCTATGGGTAAGCATTCACACTTTAAAACACTGTTATTTAATTTTGATATTTCATACTCTAACTTTCCACACACACCCTCAACATACCCAAAGGACACTCATAGTAGATGCAGAATGGATTTACTCAACTTTAGAGGAGAGGAGTCAATTTAACATCAACCAAACAGAATGTATTTTTATTTCTATAAACAATAATTATTTACATTATTTTTGGTTTTCCACAAATAAACTTTTATGTCACTAAAGTTGTAACATAGAAAAAAAAATTAAAATCACAGGCTTTATAGATATATGTGCCCAAAAGTGTACACTAAAGAGTGCATACTTTTCCACTGTGGATACCCTTTCAGGATCCAAAAAGAAAACAAATAAGAATCCAGACACAGACATTACTCTTTTTACAAAAATTCACTCAATATGGATCACATACTTAAATGTAAAATGTAAAACTGTAAAACTTTTAGATGATAACATAGCAGAAAATCTAGATGAACTTAGCTATGATAATCACTTTCAGATATAACATCAAAACAATTATTCATGAAACAAATGATTCATAAATTAGACTGTTTTAAAATTAAAAACTTCTGCCTTGAAAAACATTGTCAGGAGGATGAGAATAAAAGCCATAGGCTGGGACTAAATATTTGCAAAATACACATCTGATAAAGAACTGCTAATCAAAACATGAACATGTTTTAAAAAAAACTCTTTAAACTCAAATATAAGATAATAAACTATTCAATTTTTAAAAATGAGCAAAAAAATCTGAGTAGATACCTCACCAAAGAAGATGTACACATAAAATTAGCATATGAAAAGATGTTCAATATAATATATCATAAAGGGATTGCAAATTAAAACAACACAATAAGATGCCACTACACATCTACCAAAATGATCAAAATCTAGAACACTCATGCCATCAAACTCTGGCAAGGGTCTGGAGCAATAGGAATGCTCATTTGTTATAGGTGCAAATACAAAATGTTATGGCTACTTTGGAAGACAGCTTTGCACTTTCCTACAAAATTAAACATATTTTTACCATACAGTCCACTAATTGTACTCCCTGGTATTCATCCAAATGATTTTAGAAGTTATGTCCCATCTGTACATAGAGATTTATAAAATCTTTATTTTTAAAATGCCAAAACTTAGAAGCAACCAAGCTGTCCTTCAGTAACTGAATGGATAAACTGTGGCACATCCTGCTGATGAAATAACGTTCATAAATAAAATATAAGCTACATTAAAAAACTATATTATAGAGCTAAAACAATTCAAATAGTATGGTATTGGCATAAAAATGAAATAGAGAGCCTTGCAATAAACTTACACATGTGTGGTCAATTAACTTACAACAAATAAGTAAAAAAATGAACAGAATCATAAGTATGGGGATCATCTGGAAAGTTATCAGCTGGAAGGGGGAAGAAGGAGAAATGGGAAAATGGTGCAGGGACTAAGAAGCATAATTGGTTGGTACAAAATAGACAAGGGGAAGTTAAGAATAATACAGGAAAGGATGAAGCCAAAGAACTTATATGCACAACCCATGGACATGAACTAAGGGGGGGGGGCTGGGGTTGCTGGAGGGAAGGGGTTACTGGGTGCAGTGGAACAAAGGGAAAAAAATTGGAACTACTGTAACAACATAATCAATAAAATATACTTTAAAAAATACAGTAGGGAAAGGATAGACTTTTCAATAAGTGGTGTTGGGAAAACTGAATAGCCAAAAAAAAGAAAGAAGGAAGGAAGGAAGGAAGGAAGGAAGGACGGAAGGAAGGAAGGAAGGAAGGAAGGAAGGAAGGAAGGAAGGAAGGAAGGAAGGAAGGAAGGAAGGAAAAAGAAAAAAGAAAGAAAGAGAAAGAAAGAAAGAAAGAAAGAAAGAAAGAAAGAAAGAAAGAAAGAAAGAGGAAAGAAAGAAAGAAAGAAAGAAAGAAAGAAAGAAAGAAAGAAAGAAAGAAAGAAAGAAAGAAAGAAAGAAAGAAAGAGAAAGAAAGAAAAGAAAGAAAGAAAGAAAGAAAGAAAGAAAGAAAGAAAGAAAGAAAGAAAGAAAGAAAGAAAGAAAGAAAGAAAGAAAGAAAAGACATGAAACTGGATCACTAACTTAACAAAAATCACCTCTAAATGGAATAAAAACTTGAACATAATATCTGAAACCATAAAACTCCTAGAAGAAAACATAGATGTTAAGCTCATTGACATCAGTCTTAGTGGTGATTTTTGGAATTTGGTACCAAAAACAAGTAGGCTACATCAAACTAAAAAACTTCTGCACAGCCAACAAAACCATCAACAAAGAGGGAGAGCATGATTATACAGCCCAAGAATCTAATAAAACCTGGTCCATGTCAGACTTTCAGGGTTCTTAAAATAAGATTTTCATTTTTAATATTGGGTAAATAAACGTTTTCAGAATATATTTATTGCACTTGTATAAAGGTTCACAGTCAAAACAGTTCTGAAGAAAATAAAAATACACACATCATTTTTTTCTGAGTGAGAAAACAAAGTGAATAAAGAAATACCAGTTAAGTTGTTGAGAGGTTCATCTAGCTCTTCTGATGGGAAGTGGGAGTAACCTGGACTAAGTTTGATGTTGATATGAGAAAGGAAAGAAATGGAAGAGTGGCAGAGGGGAAAGACATTTAAGAGGTAAGCATAAAAGACTCGTGCACTGACTAGACATGGCATATGAGGGGGAGAAAGATATCAAGGTGACACAGGTGTCTGGCTTACTTAGTAAATGATCATTAAACTGATGTGTTCTAAAAGTACAGGGATGACAATCTCAAAATTAAGAAATAACTTCAAAAAGTGAAACAAATTAAATTATGTTTTATATCAAAATAATGCAAATACCAATTCCATATAAATTATGTATGCAGTACACAGAAAAGTTGAAGGTTTTGGTAAGGATACTGTTTAATTCCACTGTTCCTACCTTTGTAGTTGAAATCAATTGAAAAATAGAAACAAGTGTTAGGAACGGGAAATCTAAGATCAGGTTATTGGCGAATTGTAGAAAAGGTTATGAGTTGCAGTCAACTTGGGGTAACCTGACACTTTCTCAGCTTGCATCCAGTCTAGCCCCTGAATGTGTATTTGCATGTGTTGCAAATGGGTCTGCAAGGCAGCACAGACTAACTGCAAAGTGGAGTGTAGCTTACACGCAGAATATTGTCAAAGCAGGAAAGAGATATGAGCTCCAGAATTGACCTTAGAAGGTACACCCCGGGCTCATATGTAGGTAACAGTTGCCATTCTGTGGAGATGAGGACAAATAAAGTGGAATTGGTCTGGTCCAAATAGCATAAAGTATATAAAACAATGTGGAGTCACTCTTGTCAACTAAATGCCTTTCAGTCAGCCCTGACACTTTGGTTCAAGAGGAAAACTACCTAAGTCACTCTAGACACATCTGGCAAGGGGTCATACTTAAGATATCTATTCACATGGTCAAGACAGACATGTCTGGAATGGAGAAACCACTAAGATATCTGCCCATGTTATCAGAATGGCCACGTCTGCAGAGCGGGACCCCCCACAGACAGACCCTTGGGAAATTCCACTCTTGCCAACAGGTGTGTCAAGCAGTATGGCCATGTACCACCCACAGGTTCCTGGATAAATTCAAAACTTTGCATCAGGGGTGCCAAGACATTTATTGAAAAAACCCAGAAGGGTGGAATACACCACTTTCCAGGTATAACTGAGGCAGGCTCCAGACCACTGCTGAGACAGCTGAGCTCCACGCACGAGAGCGCTGCCCCAGGCCACGCTGATCTCCTTTGGCATCGGCCACCAGGGGCTCTGCCCTGCTGGACTGAGGGCTTCACCTGCCCTTCTGCTCAGAGATCCTTCCTTGCAAGACGCTGACAGCTCCCTTGCCCACCATGCTGTCTCCTGGACCTGCAGACTGAGACTCTGGGACTCAGGCTCATTATCACCCATTACTTGCTGTGTGTTTATGTTTTATAATTCTCTTAGATTGTTAAAATGTGAGTAGGATATTAATAATGTTAATATTCTACTTTTAGTGAACCTGCCATCAACGAAAGCTGAGTGAATAGCATAGTTACTGTGTGTGACTCCTGTCTATTCCTTGGTGCTGAGCTGCTCTGGAGACAGCTAGCCCAGTAGCTGCCTGGCTGACTTATAGGAAAGACTATATCACATACAGATACTCATGGCACATTCAGAGTTAGAAGTCAAAAAATGTTGGATTATTATAGTAAAGAAAGTTCCCAAAATGAGTATAAAGGGAAGCCATGAGGAAACACAGTGTTTTAATACCTTACCCCTGATATATGCAGAAAAAAGTAACCAATGTATCTTAGACTCTGAGCATCCCACAGTTCATAATATGTCATTTTCTCTTGGAAAATAAAAGGAGAGTTTTCTTATAAAACCACGAGAAGAAAGGTCTGTTCTGTAACTTAACACTTATTTTCCTTTGATAAGTATGTCAGTTCCAAAACATTGCTCTTCTCGTCAGTTACACCAATGGATTTGCTTTTTATTTTTTTAAAGAAGCATACCTGCTACATATTATTGATGTTAATATTGATGTTCTTTTCCCTTTGGATTATATAAAATTTACACTGGATGCTTAAAAATGTTTTAAAAATGTGTTTTACTGAGCTGTGTCAGGGGAAATATTGTACTGAATGAACATTATATCATATGATTGCTCTGAGCCAGTTGTGCTCAATGCTAGATGTGCACACAAAATCTACATGCAGGTATCTATAAACACTGATACCTCAGCCAAGCTTATGCATATCTGTTTGGGAACCTGAGTCTCTACAATTTTTGCAAATATTTGCAATAGTTTCTCTGTGCAGCCAGAAGAGAGAAATAAAGAACAAATTATTTAAGGAGTCCTGATTTAGGAAAGGAAAAGATAATAACTGCACTATGATCAGACTTCTTTGAAAAGCATTTGCTAAATTTCCTTCATTTACTATGGAAATCAAGCACTTCTGTTGTTTAGATAAAACTCAATGCAATTATTTATTTGATTTCAAGTGGCTCTTAATGTGTAACTAACAATCTGCTTTGATAAAAATTAGGAGGAAAAATGAATTGTTGATTCAACTGATGTGTGGACAAATACAGAGACAGACAAATAGATGAATATATAAATCAGAAATCCATAAGTAGGTGAGAGAGAAGATGAATGGATGCATTTAAAATGTGTTAATAGGTGAGTAAATGGGTGAAATGCTAAAGAAAAAATTGAGGAGCAAGGGAGTACATGGACTCATGAATGAGCTGTTTGCTGAATAAATGAGAAAATAAAGGATGGCAAAGGAGGCATACATTTGAACTTTTTAACATCTCCTTGTAGTGTCTAATTTACCATCTTTCCAAGAACAACCCAAAACTTACATTTGATTTTTTTCATGCTTGGTAAAAATGCTTAATTTTGGACATATTAATTAATTATCTAGCTGTGGACAGTCCAGATTTATAGTGTAATTAAAATATTGGTATAAACTCAATCCCAGAAAATTCTAAAGTAAAAATAGCCTGATGACTACTTGTGAGAATGGTTTAATCAAAATTTTGACATCTTAAATATTATTTTAGGGGATATTGTCTATCTGAACTACAGAGACCAGGGAGAGATGAGGCAGACTTACACAAGTGAGGCATTTTATTTTTAAAAATCACTTGGGAAGAAGAAAGGGGGTCATAAAAAGATAAATTTAGTGCTTATAATCAAAATCCCAGTTAATTAGCCCAAAGATAAAAGAAATATTTTTATTATACATCAGTCTTTAATTCCCCTAAAACCCACAAATTGTGATAAGATTAAAAGGCCATATAAAGTCGTCTATTTGTGTCAACATTAAAAATTACTTCCATGTACTTTTTATCAGAGAGGTCGTTAAAAATACAGAGATAGACTGTACAATATCTAAGCTATAAAAAAAAAGTTATGTTTATCTTGGCTCATCTAAAAATAATGAGTTTAAAATAAGCTAATAAATATGTCCACTCTTTTCTTGGTATATCATTGAATATATTTTAAAGCAATTTTACATTTAAAGAAAAATTGCAAAGGCAATACAGAGTTGTCATAAACTCCACACCAAGTTTTCCCTATTATTATTAACATGTTACATTGCATGGTAAATTGGACACAATTCATGAAAAAAATATTGATAAAATATTATTAACAAAGGGTCATGTGAGGTCTGTCAAGAAAGTATCCAGCCATGTGATATAAAAAATAAAGACATTTATTGAAGAAGATACAAGTTACAAGAAACACATACATGGGACAATGATGTCTCAGTCCCCTTCAAAGTAAGCACCTTGGGACCTCACACAGTTCTCCCAAGTGCCATCAGCTGCCTTGCGTATTCTCCTAAATCTCATTGGTGGTCTGAAATACCTTCCCTTTCAAATGTGATTTTAGTTTTGGGAAAAGCCAGAAGTCACAGGATGCCAAATCTTGGCTGCAGGGGGGCTGAGTCACTTGGGTGGTTTGATGTTTCACAAAAAACCCTGCAGGAGATGTGATGCATGAGTGGGTGCATTGTCATGATGAAGTGGCCAATTACCAGTTGCCCATAGCTGTGGCCTGAATCATCTGAATAGTTTCCATGGAGGAATGTTCAAGCTTAACACAAAATTTGTTACAGATTTGTTGTTCTACTCACTCAGTCATTTTGAATGTGACAGCCACACAGTACACTTGCTCACTCAACAGTGTCTACAGCTCCCACTGACTAGTACAGTGAAGTCGTCATTGATTATGCATGTACATTCCAGTCTACTATCTTTGGTTGCCAGGTTATGTCAATGTCATGCAAACTATTCTCGTTATATTAATAATGGTTTGACTCTTTCTGGATAAATCTGTCCATTTCATATGCTATGAAGAAATAACATTTTATACTTGGCATTTATATGCTTAATGATTTTTATGAAAGAAAAAGTAACAGAAGGAAAGCAGATCAATAATTTCCATCTGTAAATCAATGTATGTCCTTAGCTTTGATAAGGCTAAGGCCTGGTACATTATGAATGAGGCTATTGTTGTGAGGGAGGGATCCTTCTAATTTACACCTAGGTAGACAAATATTAATCTGAAACACCTGGGAACAAGGTAAGTATTATTATTTGATAGTCATAGGAATTTAGTAGTGATAGTTATTATTTACTCTCAATGTGAATATTATATGTTGGATTATAGTCAGTAAAAATTACATCAAGAAATTATTGTTTCTCCTTATGTATTTTTTTTTTTAATTTGCTGGAAGATACTTTGATTTTTCTCTTCAGAATACTACAAATGTGTTTGAAAGTAATTAAAAGTTATATCCCAGAAAATCAAATTCTAAAAATGATATTTTCATTTAATATTCACTAAGGTATATTAAAGGGTGAAAAACTATTAGCATATGATTTCAAAGTATTCTTGGAAATTAACCAATATAGCATAGTTGAAAGGTCATATAGTTTTATCAACATATTGATATTTACTAGATAATGATATTACTTACTATTTAAACATCAAACCTAAAAAAGTTATGCATGTATTCATGGGAACATATTGACCTGGCAAATAAATAATTTTAGGATTGAAAATATGTTTATTGTTTCCAAAATGCCATGTCTACTGAAGTGTAGGTATATAAGACATCAAAGCCTACAAAAATATATAAATACATAAATAAATAAATAGATCTATCCTTAAATTTATATACTACTTTTCAAAAGTTCTTTATGTCTATGCATTCATTGTCATCCCAAAAATTATTCTGTACATGTTTTGAGAAGATATATATTTAAATGCATATGTTTAAAGGAATAGTATGTGGAGAATATAACTATTAAAATGGTGAATCCTAAAAGAAATGGAGTGACTAATAGTATAAACAACTGGTCAGAAACAACTATGGAATGCTGATAACCAATATCTAGGTCTGATCTAAATGCAGGGAAATGGTGAGAATAAGCATGTTTTATTCTTAGAGTCTGTTTAATTCCCAAGATAAGGATCTTCATTATTCACAAAAAGGCTGTAAATTATAATACCAAAGGACTTATGAAATCTCTTTTCTCAGAATTCACTCCAGCACAATTAAATCAGCATCTCTGGAGGTGAGTCTTTGGCATGAGAATATTTACAGCTTCATGGTGATTAAAATGCATGGCACTGGTTGGGAATCACTGATGTGTTATGACTCCAGGTGCATCTATTAAGAATTCCTGGAAAATTATCTCCAGCAGATTTTTGGTAAAAGAGAGAGAAACACAAAAACTCTTTAATTTAAACTGGCAGATACCAAGCAGACTTTAATTTGCATTTCGATGCCTTCAATATCCTGGATAGAGCTTGGTACCCTAACATAACTTCAACATTCTCAACAAGTTTGAAAAGTTGACAAGTGGCCCTTGTCAAATTAAACAGGTTCAATAGTCATGGCCTTTATGCAAAGCCAGTGAGTTTCATGGAAGTTAAGAAAACAGCCTGGGTTGGGGGAGGAATGGAATTCTGTGTTCTAATAACACTGCATCATTTTTTTAAATCTGTGTTTCTTGTCCTAATTATTTTTTATTATTATCTTTTACTTCTGCTGTCTTTGGTAGCATTTGCTGTTATAATTTCTAGAGTTAATGTACTGTGAGGGTGCTGTCCTTTCAAGGAAATCACAGTCATACTTAATTGTTTATATATATATTTATTGATGGATGATAAAATAAGATTAGAGCTTAATATGTAGGGAAAATTATTATCATCCTATAAAGGAGTATTCTTTGTATATTTTCTAAGTATTACTCAAGCTTCCAAATATTATGACACTAATTTTATTCACTTATTACTTGCTTTTTTTGGTGTCAATGTTATCACATTAAGACTTACTTGCAGTAAGAACAAAGAACTTTATGGCATTTTAATTTACTCCAATTTCATTCCCATTCTCCTGCTCAAGGGTAGTTGGGAAAATAACAACCTGCATTCCTAAGTACTGGAGAAAAAAGAAAACATAGCTTACTCACCCTCCAAGAATTATAATTAAGGAACTGAATACAAAAACCTAAAGAACTACAAATAATCCATGTAGATGCTTTTCCTTTAAAGAGGTGACACATAAGCTATTTTCATCAAGTATGGGCTGTATGTAATAGACCTTCTTTTGTAGATATGCCAATCATTTATATCCAATAAAAAAGATACCCCCTAGAATTATGACTTCATTACCTGTATGAAACTTATCAGTTCTGTATATACCTAAGCAAACAATATATATTTTTATTTTCAAAATTCTTAGAAATATCTTTCAAAGCGTTCTTGAATTCAGTTTCACCATTTTTCTGGTCCCTTATTGACAGATCCAAAAAAGTATTTGCTCCATGTCCATTCTATATTTGCACAGTCATAGTTTAACTTACAAACATTTTTGACAATATTAAATATGCAATATAATGAATTATATTAGCCTACGTTGCTGTAGCCCTGTTCCTGTAAGGTAATTAAAAAAATGTATCCTCTAATCTCTGTGATTCCACTAAGACCTTATGATCTTCCGTTTAAGAGAAAGTATATAAAACTTCCTTCTGATTCTTAAATACACCCATGTTTGGAAGTCCATGTCTGCATTTGGGAGGAGCAAGCAAAGAGAATTCTCAGATATCTCTAAGCAATGTTTCTATCCTCTGTTTTTCAGAGCTACAGAGAGAGCATTATCCCAGTTTTAATATTTATAATGTATTGAAAAAAATTGTAATTCAGAGGTAACCTACTTAGTCTTTGTATCTTTATCAAGTCCTCACCATAGGTAGATGGTATGGCTGTTATTCAGATCCATATATGTATGTATTCATGGCCAATTTTCCTCAGTACTATAAACTATATATTACTGAAAGATTGTTAAATCTATAGGGTGCAAAATGCCTAAAGGTCTCACACCAAAGACCTATTCAGTAAATCAAAGAATATGACTGTGAATTGTGGTCAGTTACATCCCAGTTACTCAAAGGCAAAGTTTAATCATCACATGGCCACAATAGCAGCTCAGTCACCACATTCAGCCTACCTGCCTATAATGGGATGTAGAAATGTGATAACAAAGTGATTTTGCTATGAAACCCTCTTGCTATGTTTTGAGAGTTAAGATGTCATTTACTTTTCATTTTTGAATATTGATAAAATACTATCAGTTAATATTATGTATACTTACTTTTTATTAGATTTTATTTATTTATTTTTAGAGACAGGGGAAGAGAGAGAAACATCAATATGAAAGAGAAAGATAAATCAATTGCCTCTCGCACATGTTCCACACTGGGCATTGAATCTGTAACCCAGGAATATGCCCTGAGCAGAAATTGAACTGGTGACCTTTGGACCCATGGAACAATGCCCAACCAACTGAGCCACACTGCTCAGGGCTGTATACTTATATTATTATTAAATCAGTTTTTATTGTTATTCTATTACAATCATCCCAAGTGTTCACCCTTTGCCCTCCTCCACACATCTCAGCCCATCTCCCGCAGTTGATTCCCACACTGTTGTCCCTGGGCCATTCATACAGCTTCTTTTAGTCCCTTCCCCTTCTCTCCCCCATTACTCCCCTCCCCACTCCCTTCTGATCATTTTCAGTCTGTTCCGTGTTTCCATGCCTGTGGTTCTATTTTGTTCGTTAGTTTGTTTTGTTCATTAAATTCCCCTTACAGGTGAGTTCATATGGTATTTTTCTTTCACTAACTGGCTTATTTGACTTAGCATAACATTCTCCAGTTCCATCCGTGCTGTAGCAAAAAATGGGAGTTCTTTCTTTCCACTTCATAGTATCCCACTGTGTAAATGTATCACAGTTTTTTGATCCACTCATCTACAGATGGGCACTTAAGCTGTTTCCAGCATTTGGCTATTATAAACAGTGCTGCTATGAATATTGGGGTGCATAGGTTCTTTTGAATTGGTGTTTCAAGATTCTTCAAGTATAATTCCAGCAGTGGAATAGCTGGATCAAAAAGCAGTTCCATTTTTAGTTTTTTGAGGAAATGCCATACTACTTTCCATAGTGGCTGCACCAGTCTGCATTCCCACCAACAGTGCAGTAGGGTTCCCTTTTCTCCACATCCTTTCAGGCACTTGTTGTTTGTTGATTTGTTAATGATGGCCATTCTGACAGGTGGAAGGTGATATCTCATTGTGGTTTTAATTTGCATCTCTGATGGCTAATGATGTTGAACATCCTTTCATATGTCTATGGACCATCTGCATGTCCTCCTCAGAGAAGTGTCTGTTCAGGTCCTTTGCACATTTTTTTTTTATTTTGGTTTTTCAATTACAGTTGTCCCCTTTTCCCCTAATTTCTCTCCCCCACCCAACCAACCCCCTCTCCCGCAATCATATCCCTCCCCATTGTCCATGTCCATGAGTCTTTTATACGGGTTCTTTGACTAAACCCTTCCCTTACTTATCCCCCTTCTCTCCCTCTCCCCTCCCCCCTATTGACTGCAATTCTGCTGCACATTTTTTTAAATTGGATTGTTTGTCTTCCTGGTGCTGAGTCATGTGAGTTCTTCATATATTTTGGAAATCAAATCATTGTCCAAGGAATCATTATCAAATATGTTCTCCCATATGATTGATTCCCTTTTCATTTTGGTAATAGTTTGAATCTTCAGTTTGATGTAATCCTATTTGTTTATTTTTTCTTTTATTTCCCTTGCTCCAGGAGATATGTTGCCAAAAATATTGCTATGTAAGATATCTGGAATTTTCCTGTCTTCCATTAGAACTTTTGGTGTCACAACTTATATTTAAGTCTTTTATCCTTTTTGAGTTTATTATGGTGCATGTTGTAAGTTGGTGGTCTAGTTTTATTTTTGTTCTAGTCAAATTCTCCCAATACCATTTATCAAAGAGACTATATTTACTTCATTTCATGCTCCTGCCTCCTTTGTCTAATAGTAGTTGGCCATAGAGACTTGGGTTCTAATGTGAAATTAGTTAAAAGTTAACAATTATAATAGTTTTTTTTAGTTTAAATTTACTCTGTGTTCATTAACAATTCTGAAGAGAAAATTTATTTTTTAATATTAGATATACCATAAAGGATATTCTTGATTCAGATGCTAGGAAGTTGTTTTTTTATTATGTATTCATAACAAACCCATTCATACTCAATTTTAAGAATCAGCATCATATGTATGTCATACTGCCTATGTAATCGATATTCTTTTAGACATTTTTCCCTTACATAAACTTTGCCCTATTATTCAAATATGTTATGCTCAAAAAAAAAATGTATTATCTGTTCCCTGCAAAGGAAGTGTTCGCTCCCTAGTATTTTTTCCTTTAGTTTTCAATAAAACTTATTTTTTTTCCTTCCTTTCTAGTCTACCTTTTACATAGCAAACAACATGCCAGACTGTGTTGCTGAGTCTTGAAACTGGCAACTTAATGGGCTTCATGTTCTTTTCTTGTCTTAATGTAATAATAATATTCAAGGTGGAAACTAACCCCTGAAAATAATAATAGTCATTCTAATAATCACCTAATTATTTTCCATGCAGGATGTCTGTGATTAGATCTCCATAGCAACAGCCCCTTTTGGAAACTACCAGTTTTATTATCTTTTGCAATGTGCTTGTAAATCATCATAAACTCTATTTTTTCCTTTAAAAATAAAAGGTTATGAATTTAGAATTGTATTTTAAATTGTGTGGAAACATGAGGATGTCTGTTGGGGTACAAAAAGAAAGGGCCTAGAGCTTTAACTATGAAACAGGAGATGTGAGCAATGTTGAAGTATAATTTTCAAAAACAGAAAAAAATATTTACTCCATACAAATACTAAATTTACACATATCAAAAATTTCCTTCAACTTATTAAGAAAAAGTATTAAGATGTTATGGCCAATTCAAAGAGTACTTCGGAAGCTAAGGGTGTATGAAAAATGTAAGCAAAGACATATCAGGTTAAGAGTGCTGTTTTATATAGAAATCTAATCAATGTCTACTGGGGCCATAAACCATAACCTCTGAGGTTATCTGTTCCACCAGAGAGAAATTACTTTGCTTCTCTACATGACAAAAATCTTCAAGTTAGTGTCTGTCCTTACACAATTTCAAAAGAGCCCAATCAATGTAAATTTCATCAGAGTTGCAAGTGCAGAACTACACTAAAAAAAATATACCCAGTAATCTGTTTGCTTACTTTTACATTTCAGATAATTCTTTGATAAGAGGAAACAAGTTTTAGTAGCAAACAAAAAGCTTATCTTTAATTCAGAGTGCATTGTGAAATAACAATTAGGCCACCATTGACGGTTGTAAAAAGGATCACACAGTGACAATTTGCAATGAGCTAACTGTTGGGTTTATCATTAAATGACTTGAAATTGGGCAATTTCTTGAATATAACATAGTTTTTGCTTCAGGCCCTTATTTGTCTACAAGATAGGTTAGGGTTCAGTGAAAAGTTCTGTTTAGTATCCCTTAAGAAAAAGCCAAATTCTACAAGTGAAACACTGGCATAAATCTTTAATAAGGAGATAGAGAGCTAAATAGAATAAACAGAAAAAATAAGTCCTGTCACTCTTTGTTCTTACTTCCAGAAGCTCTCGGTCACTGAAGGGCCAAACTCCACCTCAAGACTGACATGCGGCTGGCAGGGTCTGGCTTCTGGGTGTCTCTGATCTTATATTTTGCTACTCGTGACTCTCACTGATTTCTTTTACTGTGTCTGGGCACAGGCTTTTAGAATACACTACGACTATTTCCAATAATTGTAGCATTCATACAGTTTTGCAAATGTGCCAGACACAACATTTCTATTATTGTGGTAAGACACACACACACTACAAGAGATCTACACTCTTAACACAAATTTAAGTGCACAGTACAGTATTGTAAACTATCAGCACAATGGTATACAACACATCTCTAGAACTTTTTCATTTTGCGTGACTGAAACTATAACCCTTGAACAACTCTATTTCCCACTTCTCTCAGTCCCTGGCAACCACCATTTTACTTCCTGCTTCTATGAGTTTAAATATTTTTGATAAGTCATCTTAGTGTAATCATGTAGTATACGTGATTTTGTGACTGGCTTGTTTCATTTAGCAAAAATGCCTTCAAGTTTCATCCATGTTATAGCATTACTGTAGCTTTTTAGTATATTTTGAAATCACAAAGTGTGATTCCTCCAGCTCTTTTCTTGCTTGAAATTGCTTTGATTATTTGAGGTTTTTTGTAGTTCCATAAGAATGTTAGGGTTCTTTTTCTATCTTTATAAAAATGTCATTAAGAATTTGATAGAGATTACAATTAATTTGTAGATCACTTCAGATAGCATTGACATTTTAACAAAAGTAGTTCTTCCAGTCATTGAATAAGTGACATCTTTCCATTCTAAGCTGACAACCACTGGAGCGTACTTTATTGAAGAAAATTGTTTAATTGATCTTGATTTTTAGTACCATGATATGGCATTAAGTAAAAACTGAAAGTTAATTAAAAATTAGTTTCAGTGAATCATATCCATCTTACTCATTCCTTTTGAATGTATTATTCATATTATTGTTTACTTTTCTCAAAAAAGTGTAATTTTACAACACAGAGGCTTATGTCACCTCCATGCTAATCATGTTATTACATGTTAAACATATCTGAAACAGGCATTTGTTCCTATCGTTCTAGCAAACCACAAACACCAGAACAAAACCAATAAGAATTTAGGCAAATATACTCTCACTGAGATCCAGAGTTTACTTTCTTTGAACTAAAGTGGCACTTATATATTTTATGGTATGGAGAGAATGAATGTAATATTAATTATTAATTGTTGAGATATATTAATCTATTAATATTGAACTATCAATTTCTGCCTATATATTCATCTATCTACCTGTTTGTCAATACACACATTGCTTTTGCATTTATTTCTATATTATTTTTAATTAGTGTGAATTCTTTATTACATTGACACAGAATTAATTTAAATGATAATAAGTATATAGCATGAACATAGCCATTAAAATATTTAATACAGATATTGATGGAGATCTGCAGAGAAAAAAAGAAAAACTCGAGGACTCTGGTAGTGAGTACTTGTGATGGCAGAACATAATTCCAAAGAGAATACCATGCGTATTGAACAAAAATTAAATAATAACGATCATTATTATCATAAATATATTTGTTTGAGTGTGCAATTGATAGACATAAAGTTCAGCATAAGTTAACTATTCTTTTTTCTTCAAACATATTAATAATAGAAAGTTAGCTTTTTCTTCTGTGATATAAAGATGTATTGTACATGCTCAATAAATATTTTTTGAATGAATAAAATGGAAATTTTCTCCTGTTGTCTTTCTTGGGGTCATTTAATGATTATTAAATAGAAAATAATTTTGAGGGACCATAATCTGTATTACAATTTTTCCTTGTTCTGTTTGTCCTGAACTACTACAGTTAAAAGATCCGATTATAAAAATAGAGCTTAGGTTTAGGAGTTAGTTAGGAGCCTAGAGAAAATGTGCAAAGATTGGAAGAAAGGAAGAAAGGATACATGGGGACTTGTTGTTACTGCTTTCTGACATATTAAATCAGGATAGTCAGTTTTTGCTGGTAATGTCCCATTCACCAAGAGAATAGGTATTTGCCAAATGTAACAAAGTTTTAATAAAAGCCTTGTGGAAGAATATCTTTTTACACTGAGTTCCATTCAGATCTGTCAAGCCTAGGATATTAGTTAAATGATTTAAAGTGACATATTCATATGTGGATCATTGCCTACAATCTCATTGTGTGTGTCCTTGGAATGCTTTCCTCTCAATCCCATGAAAAAGCGTGATTTCCACTGAAAACAATTGTATGTTCTCTATCTAAATGAAGGTTGTTTTGATCCAAAATTTTATACCAAGCTTATTTAAAGACATGAGAAACAGGATAGTTTTATTAGCAGCTCATTTATTTACAAAGACATTTTAACAACCTTGACAACTGATTGAAAATACATCTTCTGAAGTCCCTGAGAGTGATTCTTCGCACTCACTCAACAATATATTCACATTGAAATACTGAATGAAATATTTTTCCTATATCTAAGAAGAATACTATTTGTTTTCATCAATACCTGTATATCTACCAAGCTTATAAAAGAGCAAAACTTCTTAGCCGGTACAGGGTATGTGCAGTATATAACTGAAAACGGTAACAGGATAACTGAATTTTTTACTTTATTTTTAAAATATTTTCACCTTTAGGTTTCAATAAGTTTACTGAGGTATGCTTTACAAGTAAAAAGCTATTGCATATTTAATAAATACAACTTGATGTGTTGGGAAATAACTATTGGACCATCAAAATGTTGTCGATGGTAATCAGTCTCAGAAATCAGGCTTTTCCATGGGATTATGAGGAAAGCATTCCAAGAACCCACACACGAGGGACTGCAGTGTGGCAAAGTGGTTTATTTGTGTGAAAGACTGTCCCTGGTTTTCCAATGTCTCATCTCTGCCTGTGCAGCCATGAAAAAAGCCCAACTGTGTCCTCAGCAAGGCTAAAACACAGATCAGTGTCCAGAGTTTCCACTTCATATTAAAGTTCAGTCCAGTCTAGCAACTGGCTAATTTAGCTTGTGTTCCCAGTTGCAATCCATTCCTGTGTTGAAAGTATGCAGGCTGCTGCCTGGGGTCTTGTGTGGAGTCCAGGAGGCCATTGGCCACACACAGCTATGGAGAGAGGAGGCACAGGTCATGAGATGAGGGCAGGGAGTGAGGGAGAGAGAACGTGTCTGCGCTTCTTATTCCCCTGGGATTATATTAATTTAGGTTTGCGATGGACTAGGTACTTTTTCAAAATGACTAATTAACTTCCCAAGCTTTCACTGGTTTTTCATAGGTTTACACCCCCTCGTTAGACTGACAGGCCCGTGGTCTAAGACCTCCCCTTGCGACCCCAGCAATTCAGTACTGGGACTGAAGGAGGGAAGGGAGGGGTGTTAATCCCCTTGGTGGGCAATGCTCTGATTCCCTGGGTCATAATGCTGTAGCTTCCCGGGGAAGCCAACAGACTCATGCTCCCCAGGTTATTAACCTCAATGTAATTCTTTTTGTTTCTCTTTCCTTTATTAATAATTAGTTAACACCTTATTATGTAAAAATACTGGTAAGAATAGATATAAACCAATGCTAAGTTTATTTGAATTTATTTTTGAATATTTTGCACACAAAATAAGATTGAATAATATATCACAAAACTCATATTATAGTTTAATATAGTTGAGCCCTGGCCAGGTGGCTCATTTGGTTGGAGTGTCATTTATGCACCAAAAAATTGCAAGTTTGATCCGTGGTTAGGGTGTGTGTGGGAGGCAACCAATTATTTCTTTCTCACATAAACATTTCTCTCTCTCGCTCTCTCTCTCAAATTAATAAAATACGCTCCTGTGAGGAGATATATACAGGGTGAGCATCTGACCACAAACCTGGCACTTATTAAAGTTCACTACACAACAGAACCCATTTAACAGACCTTCAAGTGTGGTTAGATTATTACAAAATACTACTTAAGATTGATCAGTACATGTTACACATTTTAAAGTAAAATAAAATATATTATTATATAGTATTGTGGAAAAATTAGTGGCAGATTATGTTTATTTTATATCATATTCACACATTTCTGTCATATAACAATTTCTTTAAAAACATAGATTTATTTAAGGAGTTTTCCCGAGACTTCTCCATCTCTGATAAATTTTCAATGTGGCGTATCAGATGATGGCCTTAATTGAACAGAATACATATAATAAAACAAACCACACAAGCAAGCAAATTTACTGTATCTAAAGTCTAAATAAATCTATTTTTGCTTTTGACTTATATTTTTTATTGTTTTCACTAACTGCAATACAATTAGAATCACTACAAACCTGTCATGAGCAGTATCTTCAGCACTGATGTTCACATATTTGTTCACACAGAGGCAGGGGATACACCACGTCAGAAAGAAAGTGAAATAATCTTGTCTTTCAACAACTCTGAATGACCTCTTCTTTTTAAGTTGTCCCATTCCATTCCTCAAGAAAATAGGTAAGCAGTTGCATTAAAAACAATCAGTTATTCCCTATATGATTGTGGAAGATCAGAGAGAAGAAGGGGGAGAAAGGAAAGTGAATTGTTTATTTAAACTATGCACTATAACAAGAATGATATTGTCTGAGGCACTTTCAACATGCCGGGGAATCTTCTTTTTGTCTTTTTTTTTTTTTGTACAAAGATCCTTCCATGGAGTGATGAAGAGAGATCCGCATGGTTTGGTAGTCTTGTGTTGCCATTGTGTGCTGTATGTAATGTGAACCTTCCACTCACATAATCAGTTGTACAACACATTTTTTTAACAGCTCGCCTGCATCCTGGTCCTGTGTTAGACTCTAATCATGCTTAAAGCAACCACTATAAAACAAGATGTTAAGGTGCTGCTGCCATAGGAAGTTGTGTATTAGTATTAATTTTACACTTTGTCTTTTAGTGTTTAGTTGTACTTAAACCGATTGTCTGAATTCCAAAGTTTTATTTTTTCCCATAAATATGGCAAGTTTAAAATATAAAGCTGTTACACATTTCACATTTGGTTTTAGCAGCTTGCTCATCAGAACCAATCTGGAACAAATTCCAAACCTTGCCAGGTCATTTTCCTCCTTTTCCTCGGGGTTCATTGTGTTTTATTTTCTGAGTTCATCCCTTAGGCTGCCTACCATCCCATCACTTACAAAGAATGTGAATGCAATTTGCTCAAGGCTCTTGTTCTCTGAAAAACACAGCAGGCCTCTGGCTGGGATCTAAGATTCTGATGTTCAGCCTCCAGTATGGGAGGAAAAGTAATTAATGAGCTGTTTCTTCAGGGCATTCACAGCTGTCTTATTTCTTCTTGGTGAAACCTATGAGAAGTTTTTAAGAATGACAGAGCATATCAGCCTTGTCAGAGCCAGGGCTACTGATTGTTTCTCTGATCTTTGGAAAAATATTATTATAAACATAGCAATTAGGGCTGGCCATTAACCCCTTTCAGAAGCCTTATTCTTTAATGACCCCTTCTTCCCTTACTGTCAGAACTCTGCATTCTAGACAAACATCTCTATTTGTATCTTCATATCTGTGGCATTATATTTTCAGAGACATCCTTATCCTTACCTTTACTCCTATTAATCTATCCATAAATATTACCACTTATCATATATATATATATATATAATATATACTATATATAAATTAATATTTAAATACATAAAAGGCATTAATTATAAGGGCAATTTATAAAGAGCCAAGTGAATTATCTCACATGGGAGAGATACATGTTACATTGGGAGCCAAGGAGTTTTGCTGCTCATAAACTGTGGGGTAGTAGTGGCCAAGATAATTCTCCAGTCTTGGACCTGGTTTCTGAGTCAGTCAAATGAAGAAATGAACCAAGTGATTACCAAGATCTCTTCCAACTCTAATCATAAATCAATGCCTAAGGACAATTGTAGCAGCTCAATAATCCTTCTCAGGAAATGGGGGGGGGACCTTTAAGTAAGAAAATTTCTCTGAAAAAGGAAAGGCCCATGAGGCTGAAATACCACTAGCGTTGATATTCTATGTTCTACAGCTCCATTAATCCTCGATACCTTTTCATGTTTATGAGTAGAAGCCTTAACCACATCATCTTCTGTGAACTTTTTAACTCTGTTTTTTAAATACAGTGTGTGTTTTAAAATCTTACCATTACTACAGGTTAAAAGTAACCTCTGAAAAAAATTTAAGTCTGGATGGCAGTAAACAGAGGTTAAGGAATCAGATATTAATAGTGTTGCAGAGTGGGGTCCCCAAAATTCCCCAGAGCCTGCAATCGGAGGATGGGGGAAGGGGACAGCTTTCAAGATGCTTTTGCATAACTATGGCTGGTAGCTAGTGTCTTAGTTATGAAAATGGTTTGGTTCTTCTATGGCCTTAAGGAGGCTGGATGGGTTTTGACCATGGAAAAGTGATAAAGGGAGATCTGCATGGTTTGCAAGGAAGCAGAAAAGAGATCCATGCAGTTTGTAAGGAGGTAGAAAGAGCACCATGCAGTTTTAGAAGGAAAGGAAGATCCACATGGTTCGCAAGGAGCTGGAGAGAGATCCATACAGTTTGCAAGGAGGTTGTAGAGAAATCCACATGGTTTGTAAGGAGATAGAGGAAAAGAACCATGTGGTTTGCAAGGAGGTAGAAGAGGAGATCCATGCAGCTTTGAAAGGGCAGAGAGAGAACCACACATGATCCAGTGCAACATGGCACATGTTTTGCTGGACTGTCAAATGGAGGCTGATGACACCGTACCCCAGATCCTGAAGGAGAGAGCAGACAGACAAGGGAAGGGGGACTTCTGGGCATGCTGTTGGCTTCTAGCCTTTTGGGGAGCAAGGGAAGTGCTGGGTCCTGGGGGAAAGCAGGGCTCTGAAGCTGAAGTGCTCACTGCCCTCCCCAAGCTGGAATATTATAAATAAAGACCTGTTTTCCTCAACTCTAGTTGTTGGGTTTTATACCAAGGAACCATGTGAAAGAACCCCCTTTTACTCTGTAACAGTAGGAAGAAAACATATGTTGAGAAACAACTTCTTTTATTGGTGTTCTAGTCAAGTACCAAGCGGACAACAAGAGTGTACCCAACGGTTTTCTCTAAAGAGGGTCTAATGAAAGGACTGCTGACCAAGGTGTAAGCAAAGGTAAGGGAAAAAGGTAGGCACTCATACTAAGTGTTGTCAAGTGTGAGGGGACAAGGGTAGACGTCATGAAGACACCATTACCACACCCAGAGCTGTCGTTAAGGAAACACAAACAAGAGTACTTCAGTCAAGAGAGAAATGGTGGAAGATAAGGCATCCTACAGATGCTGGTGCCTAGAATACAGCCACTCTCAGGTCCATTGTAAAGGAAAAAGGGAATGGCAGGGACAGGGAACAGAACCATTAACCCAATCTCTCTGTCCCTCCACTTTCTGATATCCTGCCGGTCCCTTCCATTGGCTTCTTGTATCCAGAGGATGTCAGAACCCAGATGACACAGGTTATAAATCTTAAAGCAAGTTAGAGAGGGTGATTAAAAAAACATATGTAGTATAATCAGAGAATAATCAACACACCCAACCTTTTCTTTTCTTTTCTTTTCTTTTTTTTTTTGCCATTTGAATTCATTCATGCTGTTTATTTGAAAGAAGAAACTCACATTCCTCCCCTTACACCCCCCATCACCAAACAAGGAAAGCACAATATCCCATCAATCACCACGGTCATGGTGGGATGATGCCAATTTAAGTCATACTCTCAGCTTGAATTTAAATTGTAAACTGAGGTACCAAGGTTACTCTTCATGTGAAACTTAAAAGAAAAGCATTACAATAAATGATATGATGAAAACAACAAAAACATAGTTGTTATGATTATTTTCTGGCAGGACATTAGGCCAAATTAGATAATCATAGCCTTCTTTTTCCTATTATTTGTTTCATTTTACTCTTAGCTCTTTCCACACCTCAGTAGGCCGACTTCATTATTTTTCTAGAAGTAATGTTTCTCAGAGAAATAATTTCATCATTGAAGTGAATGAATCACTTCAGACGTTCATTTCATTCATGTGAATGAATCTCTATCTTCATTTTTTTAATAAAAACACTATGATATAACTGAAAAATATCAGACATAGTTCTTGCTACCATTTTGAGTAGCAGCCCATACCTCTTTAGTAATCATAATCATCATCCCCACCAGTACAGTAGCCCCTCAGCATCTGTTGGTTCAGCTATGTGAATGTGCTAAAGGGGTTTACATTCAAACCCATTACAAACAGAGAATCTATGCAAGACTTAGGGTTTCTTGGCCTCAACCTCATATTATTCTTAAGTCTTTAATTTAAAATATCTACACCTATTATGCTAAGTATTTCTTTTCTAGCCCTTCTTATGACAATTAAGTTCCACCTTTTATAATAATTTCCAATAGTAATTGAAGATTTCATATTAGACTCTTGGAAGTAGGAAGACATTATCTGAGCTTGTAATATTACCCATTTATAGAGCATCATTTTATAAGTTAGAGATAACATTTAGACTATAGTAGACAGAAATGTTATTAATATATCCTAGATGAAAAAGTGGTATATACATAGAATGTGATCTTAACTTACAAGGGAAATTACATAATATACAACACTTATGTGCCATGAACATATTTCATGTGATTATGATTATGTTGTATTAATTATTTTCTTGAAAACTATATACTATGATATTGATATATTTTTGTTTCTAAATAACACTGAAATGCAAGACAGCAAATAAATTATCATGGCTTTAAATTTACAAATGACACACTGGTGACCTGAATGTAGAACGTTTTAAGTTTTATTTTTTTCTTTTAAAACAATATCAAGATGCATATCTGTAAAAGTGTTGGTGGTTGTTTCTCTAACTTCTGAACATAATGAAACTTTATGATTTAGAGGAAACTTTAAAGATATTTTAATTCAATTTGCAAGATGATTTGGAAATTTAAGAAAAGAACTTGAGACTAATGGACTTGAGAATCATGCCAGATTGAGGGTTTTTAATCACTGTAATTAAACACAGAGGAGACAGAAATCACTTGAGAGTAGAAGAAGAATGGTTGAGGGATGCTCTGTAAAAAATGCTAAAGCTATAAATGGCAATTCAGATATAAGCCAATAAAGAGGCATGTAATGATTTAAAACTGTTTTGTAAAACCTGCATTTAGGGTAATTTGTTAAGAATTATAGTTACTTTTTTAAGAATAGTAACTTTTATGTAACCAGTTCTTTTAAAATGTCAATTGAGAAAATGGTATCAGTATGAACTTATTTTTATTCAGTTCTAAATAGAAGTTATAAAAATTAATATTTGGTTGAAAAGGATATTATATGAAATAATTCCATCCTGCATTCAATAGGCTGTTGAAGCATAACCTAATGTTGAAACACTGTCCAGGAACAAACTAAAGCTATTTATACCAAACACAGCATGTGCAAACAAAGTAATGTTGATGATTTAGTTTTCTCAAGTGAGCTGTGTTTCTTCTTTTATTTTCTCGGCTTTAAGCAGACAAGTTTTCACAGAGTACCTGCATGACTTCACTGGCAGAATCACCCAAAAGTAAATGAGGATAAATTACCAAGTCACAGATGATAAATGAAGGAAAACTCTTGGGAGGTACTGCCACTTACCTCTAAGATTTGTGCGATCAGAGAAACAAGATTATAGCAGTTGCCTGGAGTCTTACAGCTGGAAGACGTTTCAACCAAGTGACCGATTTATCACTGAACCCTGACTGATTTCACAAAAAGATTCTACTCTACATAGACAGGCAGGGGAATGAAGTGTATTCAGTCACATCGTGTAAGACAGGACTCCAAAAAACCAGAATTTATTTGTTAAAAAGTCCCTGGCTGGTTTGGCTCAGTGGATTGAGCGTCGGCCTGCGAGCTAAGTGTCGCTGGTTCGATCTTCCAGTCAGGGCACATCAGAGAAGGAAAACTCTGATTCCAAAAAACCTCCGCTGCCTTGCGGCATACCTCTTCAGGGGAAAGGCTAAGGGAGTAAACCCCGACAGAAAATCCGGAGCCGGAGTCCCTAAGGCGGTTTGACGTTGTAGTCAATACCGGCAGCTCCTGCAGCGCACCTGAAGCCAAGCTGTATTGACTCCGTCTTTCCCTTGGACCCTTCAGCTGCGAAGAGAGGGGGGGTCTGCTGCATGGGCAACAGCAGACCCTCCATATTACCCTGCCCAGGCTCTGTAGCTTGCAAGATGTCGATTCAACACGGGAGGAGACAGATACCGTGTCACTCCCGAGTCGGACTGCACAACCATTCTCGGCGGTGCAGATAGACTCTTAAGAAGCTGCACCATCGTCTCTCGAGACGGACGGCTGCCGACAACGATTTGTTAAAAAATGTGTATTTAGTCTTACATATTTAAACTTCAGTCACCTTCAAAGTACCCTCCATTTGATTTAATATACCTATCAAGACATTTTTTTTTTACTGCTCAAAACAGTTTTTGAATTCTTCAATTTTGATGCCTTTTAGTACTTCTGCCTTTTTTTGTTTCACCTCTTTCACATGGGCAAAACTTTTTCCTTTAAGGACATTTTTATTTGGGGAAACAAACAAACAAAAGTCCCTTGGGTAGAGATAGGATGAATGGGGAGGGTTATGCCATTTTTGGCCAAAAACTGATGAACACTCAGTGCAGGGTAGGCAGGTGTGCTCATGAATCACCCATCATGAAATGTGCAAATGCATTGAAAGAGTCAGAAAAATAACTGGAACTGAATGCAGCCTCTCACTACAATGCCAGCTTGTATGCCGGGTCTTAGAACACTCACCTACATGGGGAAGCCTGCACTACAAGGCGCCCGCCCTCAAAAAGGTAATTCTGTTTTTTGGGGGGTCCCCCTTGTTATTGCTATTTGTGTATAAGGTAAAAAATTTTATTGAGGTTAAATAATTTCCTAATGTAATTTGTGTACCAGAGCAGCTTTCTCTCAAATGGAATTTATAGATATATATAAAAATATATGTGTTACACATACATATGTTAAGTATACATGTATGATATATAATGTACATATATTTATATGCATATGCATATGTACATATATGTGTATATACATATAATATATGGAATTTCTATATTTATATATATATATGTATATATATATATATATAATATGGTTCTGCACAGAATCCCATCTTAAAATAAAAGAACTTAGCTCAAAGAAAATATTTGTTCTAGCATGAAAATATAATTACCTAATTTAAGTAATTTAAATTAGGGATCTAATCTGAAATGTGTTCAGGAGGGTCAACCACGCCCATAAACAACTTGTTCATTTCTTCAAAGAGAGAACTTGTGTTTGCAGAAGAAAGCCTTTAAATCTTCAGGTATTGAGTGACTGGTGAGCTTCACAGAGAGAGTCTCAGATCAAGGGCTGTTTAAAGATTTTTATCATAATTAGAGTACATCATATACCCATTATTAATTATAAGACATTGCACAGAAGTTATTTTACTGTACTTATTTTGGTTATTTGGCTCTAGTTTGTTTGTCCATTATATTGAAAAATCTTATAACGTAAAATTTAAATGTTTATATTTTTAGAAAATGCAGGCTGTAGATTACAAAGTATAGTAAAATATAAATAAGATAAGATGTATCAGCAAACAACTGCAGAATAGGTGGACCACACTCTATATAGATTATGTAAAAATGACTGAACTACAGTTGCGAAGAGACTAAAATGAAAGCTAGTCTAAGTACAGCTGCCATTTCGGGTAAAGAGAAAGTTCCTGCCTGCTGGAATTGCTTTGCTCTGGCGGTTTTAAAATTCTATATGTTTATTATCCAAGGAACAATTCATAAAATAGATTTTGGAAGTTTAATATCTTCAAGAATAAACTAATGCTTTTTTGACAGTCTCTCTTTAAAGCAGTCAAAAAAAAAGAGAGATGGAACTATTTATTTATGGGGATTGATTTCTCAATGATTGACATCTAAATGCAGAAGAAATATCGTTTCATTTTCTCTAAACTGATAAATCAAATCTGTTGGCCTAAATTCTCCTAAGCCCATTGTGTCTTTCATAATCTTAAAATATGAGAATAGTTTCTATTAATCAGAGCACAAAGCTTGAAGCCTAGCTTCTTGCATCAATTTATCATGATTTTTTAAATATAATCTAGAAACAAAAAAATGTTACTTCCGTCTTCCATTCACCTTCTACTGATGAGTAGACACATTTGAAAGAAATGTTAAGGATTAGAACATTTCTTAATATTTTTATTATTTCACCTTTCTTAAACTAATCGGTACAGATTCATTTTTTGAATTTTAGTAAACTTTTAACCTGAATCCTGGCATAAGAAACTAAAAAGTGGACTAAAATAATGATAAAATTTTTACTCTATTTTGAAGCTACAAAGCTTTAAATTAGAGTATCAAGAGAAAGATAGAATAATTGGTTGTTTTATCTATTTTGTGACAGGTTTTGAAAATAATGTAAAAAATTTACTTTTTTTTCCCTTTGGTATTCCTGCCCAGTGCTGAAACAAGTAACTGAAATCAATCATGTAGTGGTAAACCATCACTACTTCCTTTGAAAGTGCACTTTCTCAGTGTGTAAGAAACTGCATTGCATCTTAGAGACAAGATATAATTATGGTCAAACTACATGTGCTTACAAAGATAAAGTGCTTAGACATTTCTGTTCAGAAGATTTATACCGTTCAGTCCCCATGTTTCTACTTTACAGCCAATGACAGTAGCTTTAATGACCCTCCCTTTATAGTTGGATGATAAAAAATAAATAAAATAACAATAAACGGCTTTGGAAGTTAAAAATATTTCCACTTCTTACCTGCCACATATGATTTGCCAAAATACATTTAATCATGATCCAAATATAAACATCTCACTAAAAAATTTCACTTTAAACTTATTAAATAAAGCCAAGGAGCAGTTACACAAAATAAAATGAGGTCACTACAGGAAAGAAAAAATCATTTCTGATCACCATTAGCTGTCAAGAATCTCAACATGAGATATAAATAATGTAACTGTGGAGAAATGCCTGCTGAGTCTCAGATGACCTCCTCTTAGGGCAAAGTAACCTCACCTTGTCTTTCTTATAGAGATTTGCCTATTTCTTTTGCTCAAGTGGGAAAGGTAATAGAGATCCCCTAACCAACAAAACAATTGTGTACCTGGAATGGGCAACAGAATTTAATAAAATACCAAGGGTTTAAAGCACCTTGGATCAACAATGCATTCTGCTATACAGTGCACGCAATCTTTCCAGAGACCTGTTAATCAGAGCTGAGTCTGAAGATCAGCAGCAATCTGCATCCCCTGGGGCTTGTTGGAAACAGCAGAATCTTTAGCTCACAATGGATCTACTGATTGAGATGCTGCAGTGTTTACTAGATTCTCGGGTAGTTGGTATGTGCACTAAAGTTTAGGAAGCACTGCTACTTTACAATATCACCTCCAAATACTCATTCGGACCTACTTTGAACATCTTCAGTCAGTAGAAAAGCACTCTCTGAGTAGATTATTTCAGTGCTGAATGTCTCCCAGAGCAATGAGTTATTTTGCACATTAATTGTGATTTTGCTGTTACTTCCAGCTAATTAGTCAAAAGTCTTCTATTTAAAGTCACTCAGAAAATATTCAGTCTTTTTTTTATTATAGGAAAGTCTTAGATAATTACAAATAGAACTTGATCTATCCCCTTACTCTTCTCCAGTTACTTCAACCATTTCTCACATGTCTTATTTAATCTCCCTTAACATAATAGATGCTATTTTATAAGTCCACGATATTTATCTCTATTAAGTCATGATGTGCAGAACTGAATATAATATTCTAATTGTAGTCTGACCAAGGTAGAACTGAGAAGGATTATCTCTTCTCTTATTCTATATATCCCACTCTTATTAATACAACTTAACAATTGCCTTGTCTTTATCATATGCATTTATGGATATTTGGAATCCTAGTTATTTTTTACTTAATAAAGGACTATGTCTCCCTCTATATTACCCAGTTCAAATTGATACTTTGCAGTGAAATGTGGAATATGTAAGAAGCTAGACATTCAAAGAAATTGGTAGAGAGGGTGGAGCAAAAGTAAGCTTACAGTTATTCATATGGAATATAATACAATACTTAGTAAATAATAATACAAGAATAAATTCTGCTTTGTGTGCTGACAACTACAAACCTACTTTTGCTGAACCCTGTATATCTGCCTTCTTATGCGAAGCAACTTCTGTTAGTTGTATTCTTTTTTATTTCTTCAAAGTTATTAGACACAGTACATCAACTGATTCAACTTAAATGACTTACATATGATCTTTGCATGTTACAAGTTTACTCTTTCTTTCAGGTAAATATTTTCTGTAGATGCCTTTATCCTTTATACCTAAGAGATTAAGATATTGATATAGTATCCTATATAACTCTACTTAAATTGTATGAGATGCAATACTCTACATTGGTGATTTATGGGTTAAAGTGTATTTTTCACACACACACATATATATATAACATAATTGGAGGATATGTCCTTTGATTCCCAAACAACTACACACTTTCAATCCAGGATCCTCTGAAGAACCTATATGATAAACAGCATGGCTGCCCCAAGATGTCTGCAGCCCAAACCCTCAATTCTTAATCCCTGTAACCTGGAAATATGTTTTGTTGAGTGGAAAAAAAAAAAAAAAAAAAAAAAAGACTTTGAAGATATAATTAAGATTACTGACGTTTAAAAGGAAGATTTTATTAGACATTCAGTGGGCTCAATCTCATCACATGAGCTGTTAATAGAGACTTTCTCTTGCTGGAGACAGAAAAAATTAGGCAGAAGTGAAAGAAATTCAAAGTGTGGAAAAGAGTGCACATTTTCTGAGTTGAAATGAAGAGGAAAACATGACAAAGAACACAGGCAGCCAAAGAGTTGAGAAATTCTCCCTGAAAGCAGGGAGAAAAGAAACAGGGATCTCGGCATGGAATGGACTTCTACTAACAAGATAACAAGAATACAGTCCTGCTGATACCTTGATTCCAGCCTCATAGATATCTCTTACAGCAAAGACCCTAGCAGTGCTATACTGTAGTTGTACTTCTCATCTACAGAAGTGTGAGATAATAAATGGATGTTCTTTTAAGCCACTACATTTTTATTATGTTTTTACAGTAATAATAGTCAATACAACTGGGATCAGAACCTCAGGGGCTGTGACCCCTTATGCTCCATTTACCATCAGATATGGTGCTGCCTGATAATCAGGATCACACATTCATGCCTAAATTCACATAATATGTATTACTAATTATAAGAACTAGTGGCTATGTTATCTGCTTTTCTGTAGACATGTAATCATATTTGTCCAGTGGGAATTTTCTAATGACAATAGAAGAGGTCAGTAATCCATTCTTTTATTGTTTTACTTATTCTTTATCTAATAATGTTCTTTTTTTACTCTTTTTCTATTACAGTTGTCCCACCTTTTTCCCCATTGCTTCCCCTTACCCCGACTACCCCTTCTCCCACCGTCAATCCCCACCCTGTTGTCCATGTCCATGGGTCATTTATACATGTTTTTTTACTAGACCCTTTAATAATGTTCTTATTCTTATAAAATATGAAGAAATGATCTATCTATTTTGTACCAAATTGCTTTACCTTAATTAAATTATTTACATTAACCTTGAGTTATTTGGTGAATGTGAGGACAAAACTCCAAGTCATGTTTAATCTAAAGTATTTCATTAAAACCTTGAACTTCTGAGGATAAGGTGAGATGCCTGAATCTCAGGGAGTAGGGAGGGGGCTAAAGAGAAGAGCATCTGCAGGTGTAGAAAATCCCACAGGGGACTGAGAAAAAGTTCACTTGACAAGCCAGTTGAAGCCATCGAACATCATTATTAGAAAAGACACAAAAAGATGTGCAAATCATTAGCCATCAAGAAAATCCAATTCAAAACCACAATGTCATACTTCTGCATATATTAAAATGGATAAAATGTAAAAGGATGACAATATCATGTATTGACAATGTGAACAACCTAGAATATATGTGAATTGCTGTTGAGAATACATAATGGCAGACTATTTTGGAAAAGAGTTCAAAATTCTTTTAAAAATTAACCACATGCATAACATACAAGCCATAAATCTTTACTATTACATTTTTGGCCCAGAGGAATAAAATATTTTCATCCAGAAAATAAAAGTACTTGTTGGCTCAAAGAATTGCATATAACTATTTACAGTGGTACATTCATAATTCTCCAAAACTAGAAACAGCCTGTCATCAAAGTTTGCACACTGCTAAAAAAAAAACAAAAAAAACCATACTTTCTTAAATGGTCTCTTATTTAATAGGAAGAATGAACAAAAGTCAAAACAGTTGATAAGTGATATAAATGTGTGTATTTCAAAATCTGATTATGCAGAGTGTACTATGCTCCCTGCTAAATCAGTGTGAATCTGACACTTCTCACTGTTGCTCTTTATAATGCTCTGTGAGTTTGCACTTTTATAAATTCACTTTTCTTGAGAAAGGACTACATATAATTTTAAGACCTCAGCTTATAGAATTTAACTGAGCTAGAAACTAGTTTATTCTATAAAGACCACTTAAGAACAAAATATCAGCTGCTAACTCTGGTTTAAATAAATGGATTTGGACATTGGTAACTCTAGTTGAAGACCTTTTCAACCTATTAAATGTGTGCAATAGAATAAAATCTCTTTTGTTTAAGGTAGGGAGAAATAGCAGAATACCTATATTTTTCTCAGCCTCATGAGATAATTCTCAATTTCTATTAGATATTGCTATTAAAACTACTCTTTTTGTGTTTTATGTGAGGTTTTTATTGATATATTACTGTGATGGTAATGATTTAAAATAGCAATTTTCAACCAGTATGCTGCAAGAATTTTTAAAATATGCAATACCTAACCAGTCAGGGGCATTGACCTCTTTTCCTTTACATCATCAGATTAAAAAATGAGAGCAAGCAATGCAACAATAGTCATCCATGTAAATGAATCAAAATTATAGCTTGCTTTGTCAGACTGGTAAAAAATATATTCTTTGGTGTGATGCAAAAATGTAGCAGTTTACGTGTGCCCTGTGATGAAAAAGTTTGAAAATTGCTAATTTAAAGTAATGTTTCACCCCCACTATCAAAGCTGACTGTTCCAATGTGTGGGTTCCAAGTAATAGCTGTTGTGTATAAATTACCTTCTATTTGCAAGGGCAACTGCCGCCAAGTTTTCTGACCATGGAGAGTCACAGTGCTAATGAGACAGTGAGTGGGAGGTAGGTTTCTTGTGAAAAATATTTTTGTCATAATGTCCTCAAGTTTTGAAAACTCTTCTATAAGCTTCAGAATTAGAACATAAAGTTACTCCAGTGACTTTAGCAAAAGGATTAGTTACTATGCCTGACAGCAAGTAGCATTGACAATTTTCAGAGGATTATTCCTCTGTTCATTAGCATCTTCATAATGAATTACCTCACAATCACTTGAATGGGATTCTACAATACAGTCTTCCTATGGCATATAAATATCAGGTTTTCCTATCTTTGGTTCATTCATAATTAACTGATTCAGAGAATTACCCTGAATAATTCATTCATATATTTCCCTTCTCACCATAATTGTAGAAATGCCTAAGGGCAGACTGGATGGTCCTAATTCACTTGCTAAATAAATATTTATACAAAGTGTTTAGATAGTTAAGTACTACTGCACACTAACAGAAAAAGAAACCTTGTTGTTTTTTTTGTCTGTTTAGTTGTGTTTTATTTTAGGACAGGGACTGAAAATTTCACCTGATAGCTATACATCATCCTTCATTTATTTTCTTCTTAACTTCCTTGTCTGACAAAAGAGCTGATTTAGAAAACACATGACAATTGATAGTTCCCCTTCAGCACAATATATCACTTCTCAAACATTTCTGAGGATGAGAAAAAATCTTATGTCTGCAGTCCAACCTAAGAGAATGACGGAATCTTTTGAAAGAAACTTAGAAAAGTGTAGTGGTGCCGTAACCGATATAAAGTGAAGGAGAAATTCTGTCATTTTTAGAAAGAAATCTGTCTTATGTAACCTTTCAGCCACACCCTTTATGTTTGAGAGAAGCTGTGATTTTAAGTAAAAACAACAACAACGTAATTTTCTGAAAAAAAATAAAAAAGATAAAAGGCTAGCATTTATAGCACCTCAAAGGCTAATTTATAAACCATGTTTAATCACTGTCATAATTAAACTGGAAAATGAATTTCCTTTGCCAGAGGATTTTTGCCAGTGGCTTGAATCCAAACCTTTGACCACTCTGTATCCTTTCTACATAAAGAATCCAAGCAATTTTTATTATTGTTCTGTGCTCATTAATGACTCATCTTAAGCTTTTTAGAAGTGTATGACTTTGAAAAATAAGTTAGTTGAGTGTGACAGAAAAAACAATGTTTTACACCAGAAATGAATGTAATGTAAACTATGGACTTAAAATAAAGTCCATTATAATAAATGGACTTTAAATAAAGTCAATTGTAATAAATGTACCCCTCTTATAATAGGGGAAGCTATGCACCTGTGAGGGAAGAGAATACATGGAAAATTTCTGTTTCTTCCACTAAATTTAGCTCTGAACCTAAAACTATTATTGAAAAGTCTTAAAAATAAATAAAACCTAGTTCTCTATATAAGCCATGATACAAATTTTGAAAGTCACAACTGGGATTCATAAGCAGAGAAAATACATAAATGAAATTCCTTATATCTGAGTTTAGAAAAATACAGAGGGCCCATAGTCATATGAAAGAATGCTCAACATCATTAGCCATCGGAGAGATGCAAATTGAAACCACAATGAGGTAATCACCTCACACCGGTCAGAACGGCCATCGTCAACACACAACAAGTGCGGGCAAGGATGTGAAGAAAGGGAACCCTAGTGCACTGTTGGTGGGAATGCAGACTGGTGCAGCCACTGTGGAATGCAATATGGAATATACTAAAAAAAATGAACAATGAAACTACCTTTTAATCCAGTGATTCCATTGTTGGGATTATACCCTAAGAATCCTTAAACAGCATTTCAAAAGAATCTATGCACCCCTATGTTCGTAGCAGTGTTATTTAAAATATACAAGTGCTAGAAATAGCCTGAGTGCCCACCAGTGGATAAGTGGATCAAAAAACTGGTACATGCACACAATGGAATACTATACAGCAGAAAGAAAGAAGGAACTCCTGCCTTTCATTATACCATGAATGGAAGGGAGAGTATTATGCTAAGTGAATAAGCCAGGCAGCAAAAGACAGATACCATTTGATCTCACCTATAAGAGGAACCTAATGAAAAAAACAAACAAAGGAGCAAAATAGAACTGGAGGCGTGGAAACAATGAACGTACTGACAGTGACCAGAGGAAATGGGGGAGGGGGATGAGGGGGGAAAGAAGGGTCAGGGTCTAGTCAAGACCTATGTACATGGACAACAAGGTGGGCACTGACTCTGGAGGCTGGGGGGTACAGGTGAGTGTAACAGGGAAAAAATTAGCACAGCTGTAAGAGAACAACAATAAAAAAGGCAGGAAACAAAAAACAGAGAAAGAAAAATACAATATTGTTCAGCGCTCTAAACCTTTCCATAAAGTTCTTAAAAAATAAAATCCCAGACCTTCCCATTTACTTTTATTTATATCCAATATCACCTTCATCTGCCAAACAATATAAATGAGAATAAAGTAGGGTTTTAGAGTTAGAATTATACCCATGACTACTGCTTTACTTCATGGACCCTCACAAAAACAATATGAGAATGAAAATGTTCCATAATATAAACTCTATCCAGTAGGTCCTTTCTCAGGCTTCAATAAAAATGACTTAAACATTGCAACGTTATTTACAATAGCCAAGTTATTGAAATAACCTAAATGCCATCAACAGATCAGTGGATAAAGAAAGTGTGGTATACACACACAACAGAATATTATTCAGCCTTGAAAAACAAAATAATTCTGTCCTATGCTACAACAGGGGCAACCTGGAGAAAATTATGTGAATGAACTAAGCCAGTTACAGAAAGCAGGTGCTGCATGATGCTACCTATATGGTGTAACTCAAACTGTCAAACCCATGGAAACAGAGAGTGGAATGTTGGTTTCCAAGAACTGGGGGAAGGGACTAATGAGGAGTTGCTGCTCAGTTGATACAGAGTTTCAATTATGGAATGTGAATAAGTTCTGGAGATCTTCTGTACAACCTTTATAGGGGCAACCAGGCTATGCTATCAGAGTGACATAGATCTACATTTCTGCTTTATTTACAGTACTATCTTTATGATTTTGCAAATTATGTAATCTATGGTTTGATTCACTCATAAATTAATTAGGGATAGCAGTAACATTTGGGAGACTACGAATTGAGGTGAATTCATCTTTGTTTTCTTCAGCATTTTGTTTATTAAATGTTTTAATGGGTTGATAATGGAAAAATAAAATGAAATAAGCCTTGCTAAGAGAATTACTTAAAATAGGAGTCTATTAAGGAATTAAAGTCTCTGCAGCCTATGCACACACTGTACCTTTGTTCTCAGAGCTGCTATTAAGTTGATGTTCCGTTTGCTAACCTCAGCTCAAGGCTGAGCCATAAGGATTCTAGAACAACTGCTGTGTGAACACATATGAACTTTACCTCTTTCTCAGCCCTCAGATTTGCATATTGGAACTAACTAATCCCTGTTAACCTAACCAGCAATCTTAAAATTTTTCTTTCTCTTTTTGCCTTTGTAAACTCTGCTTATCTTTGTTCTCTCTGGAGTGCAGTTTGAGTTTCTACCTGTGTGTCTCTTGGATTTGAATTTTTTAAGACCCCAGATAAATTTTTAATTTGTTTTATAACCTCAAATCTTTATTGGTCAACAGAGTGCACAAGAAATAAAGTAGAATCCAATAGCTAATTGTCTCCTATTATCTCTGTCTTATTCTCTTTTTGCATAAGGTTGTTGTAGAATAAAAAAAGATTAAAAGATTGATTAATCCTGGGTGAACATTAGAAGAAACTGAAGAACACTATTGTAATTAAAGAAAATTTGTAAGGGGGTATTATCTTACTAAGTTAATCAATTAATTAATATGTTTCTCAACAAAATTTAAAAGAATTACAGAGTTAAGAATACCTGCAATCCTCGTATGACCAAAACCACAAATCTTTACCCTAACTCAAACATCTTTCTTTACAAACGTAAAATTAAAAAATCTAGTTGTTTAGTTTTCTTTACTCTTACACATATACCTGTGAAAACAGACCAGTGTAACTAAACTTGGGGGGATATCTTGCTCACTGCACACATCACATTCTTGTTTCTTAATATTCTTTGTTTATGACCAGTTTACTGCTTACAGCATAAAATATCTGCTAACTGCTAGAAGTCAGGATAATCTCACTTTCAACTGACCCTCCTAACAAAGCAGCAGTAAACTTCTTCTTCTCTCCTCAGGTTCCTAGTGGTTTTACTTTAGAACTTTCAACAAAGAAAATGAAGAACCAAGCATTCTTTCATTCTGATGATCACAGGAGTGAAAAGCATGGTTGGGAGTTCAGCCAGAGAGGGTGAAGGTCTTTCTTTCTAAGATTAAATCTATAAATGCCTGCTATATTCTTGTTGCTTTGACAGTTAATCTTAACTAAAAAGTTGTATTTATTCCTTAACATATAAAAATTTAATATATACCATGAGGTTTGTCAAGTGATCTGACACTAATAAAACATCTTTGTTATAGGAAAGAAAGTGCATCCTTGATCTAGCCACATGTTTGTTTCAGGAAGTTGCATTTATACCTTTAAACTGTAAACATATTCACCACATTTGTTATAGTTCACCTGATACTGAAGGTGATCTTTATATACTTGGCCCACCATTACATCTAGGTTCTTTTATTAGTCAGAAAACATTATTTTCTGTCCTCTTTTCTCTCCTTCTCTCTTCTCTCCTCTCCTCTTCCCTTCCCTTTCTTTCCTTCTTCCCTTCCTTCCTTCCTTCCTTCCTCTCTCCCTCTCTCTCTCTTTCTTCCTTTCATTCTTTCTTTCTTCCATTCACCCAACAGAGTATTAAAATTTGAGTCCTCTTAGTATATTCCAATCCACACACTGCTTAAAACTCTGTGTTTGCATGGAAAGAGCCACAGTTCAACATGTATTAAGTTTTAAAATTTTTAATGCTCAAAAGCGGTCAGGACTTTGATGTGCTAGACAGCCTCTGGGACATTATTTCCTAATTTTAGAGTGTAGATTCTGAAGAGTATCTATCTAGTCTTCCCAATGAAGTTATACAGTGACAGAGAGTATTCCTATATATTATGATAGTGGTGGCATAGAGGAAGGCAGTGGTACTGATGGTGGTAATGGTAGTTGGTAGCAAGGTGATTCTCTAACTGGTCTGCACCTCAGAATAATCTGGGTGGTTGTTATACTTAGAAATGTCTGACTGCAACATACGTGACTGATTCTGTAGGTCTGAATTGAGGTTTAGGAATCTCTGTTTTAACACATCCCTGGTGGATTCCTTTGAGCATCTAGGAACAAGTTGTCTTACTCTTATTAAACTACTACCCCATGAATCTCATATTAACTTATAAGTACATTTTTGCACATCTATTGTGTAATTTTCAAAAGAATTGTGTACTCTGCTTATAGGATTTGAAATCCACTTACAGTTACTACTATGAAATATTTTCTAGATGATTATAAATATAAGAAGAGAAAGACTCATATAAGGTAAGATCTCATGGGGGTTTTAATTTGTATTCTTTGATGATTAGTAATATTGATCATCTTTTCATGTGTCTATTGACAATCTGTATGTCATCTTTGGAGAAGTGTCTATTCAGGTCCTTTGCCCACTTTTTAATGGAATTGTTAATTTTTTTGGTGTTGAGTTGTATAAATTCTTTATAAATTTTGGATATTAATCCTTTATCAGATATATCATTGGCGATTATATTCTCCCATACAGTGGGTTCTCTTTTCGTTTTGATGATGGTTTCTTTGGTTGTGCAGAAGCTTTTTAATTTGATGCAGTCCCATTTTTGTTTGTTTGTTTGTTTGTTTCCCTTACCCTGGGAGATATATAGGCAAAAATGTTGTTACACAGGATATCTGAAATTTTACTGCTTATGTTTTTTTTCTAGAATTTTTATGGTTTTGCAACTTACATTTAAGTCTTGTATCCATTTTGAGTTTATTCTTATATATAATATAAGCTGGTGATCTTGTTTCTTTTTCTTTTTTTTTGCATGTACCTATCTAATTTTTCCAACACCATTTACTGAAAAGGCTGTTTTTACTCTATTGTATTCTCTTGCCTTCTTTGCTAAATATTATTTGATGATCAAGGAATAGGTTTATTTCTTGGGTCTCTGTACTATTTCATTGATAGAACATTTTTTGCTCATATATATTACTAATCTTGGAACATCTTTTTTCTTTGTTTTCTTGGAAACTTACTATTTTTATTTTGAATATAAGCTCAGGTAAAATGTTTCCCAGTGAGTAACCCTAAAAAACTCACCCCTGCCAGGTCTCAGTGATTACTCCTCTCTTATCTCAGAGTACCACTCTTGCTTCTATATATTCATTGGGCTGAACCAGACAGTTTCTTGAAGGCAATATATATATATATAATTTATTTCCTATCCAAGATGTTTATCAAAGCACCTGAGAAAGAATAATTACTCAAAGAATGTTTATTAATTATATTTGGTTTGTTGCTTTTCATACAACATTTCTCAAGATGCCAGAAGTCACTGGCCTTAGCTTCTATGGAGGAAAGAACACCTGGACCAGCACTTGTTAATTTATAGCAGATGGTGGTAAAAGGATGGTGTTTACTAAAAGAAGATAAGGGTTTAAAAAACAAAAACAAAAACACGGGAGTGAAGAATTCCTCCAAAAACTCCACTGTGACAGAATTAAGTAAGCAATGTTATAAACAATTTTTGGAGACAGCATCCTAAGTATCTTTTCAATAACACTAGGTTAGTTTGTTCTCAAAACAAAACTCTGGTATGTTAAATGATGAATTATCTTTATGAATAAAGTGCACCAACTGTACAGACAATAACTTGTCATAGCTTCCAGTTGATTTCACCAGGTTCTGCCTCTCATGTTACTTTCCGCGAATATTACAGACAAAATGAATGTCATATTTTGACAACTACATAATTTATTTTGGCAGCATGTTCTCTATTTTGATGTCACATTCTGACAGGCTCTACTTAGATGATGTGCTCATGGAAAACAACATTTTACAGGCAGATTTACCAGTCTTGTTGAGGTTTTAGAATATAATACATTTTTCTAGATTTTAAATAGTGCTCTATTTTTGACAACTAAAGTAAATATTTTGCCTATGACACTTTAGCATTCAGAACCACAAGGTCATGTAGAATGCTCAAATACATCCTTATCTGAGCAGGAGTAGTATTCATTTGTGACCATATGCCCTTCTTTTACTCATTTACACCCAGGATTATTCATTTTAGTATTGGCTTGTAAACCATTTAATCATTCTAGTTTTATTCAGTTAAGTTGATTTGAGAGTAAAAAACACAAGGACTTTCTATAAGGTTCTTACTTCACATTTCTGAACTGGATAGATACTGTGAGATCAGGAGTATTCACTTCAAATCTGAACAATTTTGTAAATATTATAGTATCAGAAACTAAAATGCTTATTTCAGAGTATATTTTCCTTTATTATATAGTTTTAAAGGAAACATTTCTTCTTACCATAGACAACTTAAGTAACAGCCTAATTTAAAGTGACATTTTATAACATTTTTCACATTAAAAGCTAACAGAATTAGGCACTTCCTCATGCTCTTCTGTATTCAGTAAAATGAAGGTGAGAGTGAGCAATTCAATAATATTGAAACAGAGAGAGAGGCTTTTCATTAAACTCTACAGCCTCTATTCACAAACACAAACAAAATGTACTTAGTAAGTAGAAATGAAGCTTACTGGAGCCATTATCTGATTTATCTGCATATTGTCATTTGGAAAACTTGGTGAATGCAGTTATAAACTTTTATTCCTATATTGTCCTTCCCCAATCTTCTTCCCCAGGCCTCTTCAACTTTGCTATCCATAAAGTATTATTTTAAAAAGTCATTTTAATATTTCAAAACTTTCTTTTAATGACTCTGGGCTTCCAAAAGCACTGTTTTCTTTCTATTTGTTCTACTTGTCTAGGTTCTAATAAGGCTTCACACTTTAACAGAATTTTGTATAACACAATTTATTACCTGATCTGTAATTCTTCCTTTAATGCATCATGAAATCTCTCCAGTAATCAGGATTATCATATTCAATTCAATTTTCCAAATTGTAATTTCTTAGAAGCCTAAACAGTTGCCAGTTATTATCCTTTATGCTGACATCTCTCCATCTCTAGGGTAATCACTATGCTATGAACATGAACTTAAACATAAGAACTTGTACTCTAAATCAGATTGTAGGTATAAAGCACCTAGCAGAGGAACTGGTGTATATTAGTTAATCAGATAATTTTCTTAAAATAAACATCATAAAAGTATAAATAATATTTACTTAACCCAGAATGAGAAAAAAATGGTGGAGATATAACTAAGGATCAGATTTTGAGACAAGGTTTGGAATGAGCATGAAGACCATACAGAGCCCCTGCAGAGTCTTGATCATTGACTAGGTTTGGTTTTCTATTTAGGAAGATCACTCTGGGTCCCATGTGGAAAGTAAGTTAATGGTGTATTTAGGTAAAATAAACACAGACCAATGAGAGCATTATGAAACAATAAAAATAAAAATCTGGGGACCCTGCGTTATGGCAAGTAATCATGAACAGCATTGGAAAAGTAAGAAGGGGCATCAATAATTTTTAAAGAAGAAAACTCATGAAATTTATCAACTGGTTGGATTTAGGGTTATGATGAGGGTAGGAGAATCTGTAACAAATTTTAGGGTCCTGATTTGTTTGACTTATCTAACATAATAAATTCCTATAATAAAATTATAGAACTTAGTGGGAAGGAACATTTTCCTGAGGGACTAGTTTAAGATACATATAAAATGATTCCACCCTTATCCTCTAAAATTCTTGTGGATTCCGGTCCTTGAGAGTTTCAGATGGCACTTAGAGCCAGTTCCCAAGTCCAATATCACAGTATGTTTTCTGAATATAAACTGTGATTCCACCATTGAGTAGGCGATTCTGGGATGGATTAAAAGATATACACTTCTACCATAGTCTTTAGAATCTTGTCAAAATAATAGATAAACAATTAAGCTCTTAATTACAGAAGTTAGTAAGTAATTAAATGTCAAACTGAATGGCTGTAAAAGATTAAATTTACTATTAATCCTGGTTTAAATGGCCAAAGTTTACATGACAAGGACAGTCTTATTTAAAGATATTTTCCTGGCCTACAGCTACACAGGTAAATAAAAACCGTGAAAACATTTTGACACTCTTAATGCCATTTCTTTTTTCTTTTTGAATAAACAATACTTATCTTCTTTGAATATGAATATTGATTTCATTTCTATTTTGTTTTTGTTTTACTTTTCAAAATGCACAGGCCTTCTATGTAGGAATAAACAATGCCTAGATTAAAATGAAGGTTTGTGTCTAATAATACAAGCTATTTCTGCATGATGTACCATAAATTTTTATCATTTAATTATTACTTCAAACACAATAAGACGCTGATATTATTTACAGAGCTGTTTTGTAGGCATTTTGGTGTATCATAGTGTACTTTTTAGAATATCAGCATCATGTATAAGTAGGACAAATTAAGCATATGAGAAAAAAGGAATAATGACTATCATTTTTTCTGGCAAACTAAATAGCATTCATTAAGAGATCTTTTTTTCCCCTATAATGTTTTATGAATGCTGATGGCAACTTTGGTGTCAGATAAAAGTCTACTAGAATCAGCTGAGCATTTCATCATTATGACTTTGTGTTCTGGTTCCCTAAATACCCAGCCCAAGTCTCTCCTTTAGAAAGAAAAGTGTCAGCTTCATTGTTGATGAAGCTCCTCTGTCAAGGAATAGTCCTCTCTGATGACAAGTCAAATGAGATGGGACAGAAGCCTCTCTCAAATACAATTTTAAAAGATTAGATGTCTCTCAGAGCTCTTTTGCTACAAAAGCAATGTCACAGTGGTACTGAGTGACCTTGAAGAATTCCTTTAGCTCAACTACTATGCAAAATAACTCTCCTTAGATGGAACTGTTATGGGGTGAAATGTTGTCTTATAAAATTCGTATTTTGAAGTTCAAGTTTCTGGTACAAATGAATACCACTATATTTGGAGATAAAGAGTTTAAAGAGTTAATTACATCAAAATGAAGTCATGTGAGTCATAATCTGACATGACTCATATCCATATTAGAAGAGATTAGGACACAGATTTGCACAAAGGAAAGACCATGGGAAGACAGAGAGAGGTTGGCCATACAAGCCAAGGACAGAGGTCCTCAGAGGAAATCAACCCTGACACCTTGATCTTGGACTTCCAGCCTCCAGAATCTTTAAAAACTGAATTTCTATTGTTCAAGCCACCAAGTCTGTGGTACTTTGTTATGGCAACCCTAGAAAAACAATACATGAGCATAGCTCCTGCCAAGGTAAAGCTTCATGCCATCATTTAATGAGAACTTTATAGATTATGTCTCTCAAGGAAGCAAAGACTTTGTCTCTTGAATTACAGGATATTTAGTGTGATTCATCTAACTAAAACTATATATTAGTGTCCTTTTACCCCTTTTTCTCCGATACTGTTTAGGCGGTAACTCTATGCCACTGCTTGTTGACATCCTGAAACAAGAAAAGCAGTCATCCTCTTATATGAATTGTAGTTACCACACCTACAATGTCTTTTAGACCTAACCAATAACCCAGTATATCTTGGCAACGAAAGCAGTCTTGGAATTTAGAATAAACTGCAGTACTGTGTTTTCATTGGAAAGCAAGTGTCTAAGAAAAGAACCTCATTCTGATGTATAAGGATTCTGAAGAATATATCTACTAGATATAAGGAAAAAAATAACAAATTCATCAGAAGTTGAAGGGGTAAGGTCTATTCAGGGAACAAGTATAAATGACCCATGCACATGGACAAAAAGATGAGGATCAATGGTGGCAGTATGTGTGGGGGGTGGGGGGGAGCAGGGCAGGGGAGAGCAATGGGGGAAAATTGGGGATAACTGTAACTGAAAAACAATAAAAAATTGGAAAAAAAGAAGTTGCCAAATTCATAAAACAAAGAGTAGGTATTAAAACACTAATGAGGAAGCTAAAGTATGTTTAAAAAAGAAGTGCCTCTCACACTGCAAAGATAAAAGCCATCTTATATTTAAGGAAGAACATATAATTTTGCAATATATAGTGCATGGCAGCAGGTTAGAATAGAGCTGAAGGCTACAGCTGTGACATTGATAAACTTGAATTTCATATTAAAAAAAGAGGGGAGTCATTGAAGGGTATTAAGTGGGGAAGGATTAGCATCTGCTTCGTAGTTCAGCTGGATCATTTGAGCTAACAAATCTCCACAGACCATGGCAGTAATAATCAGTACCACAACTTTGACACTGGCTTAATTTTTAGTTTGTTTTACAGGTTTCTAATTTCTCTTTGGATGATTCAAAGTAAAACAAACAAGCAAAAAGGACTTCCCTTGAAGTGCTGTCTGTAGTGTGTCTTTTCCTATGTTGTCTTTTTTCCTTTTTATCAAATTTATTGGGATGACACTGGTTAACAAGCTTATACATGTTTCCTTGAATTCATTCATTTTAATCAGCACATAACATTATCAAAATAATAGTTCTTGAGACCTTCATTGTATTCCACTTTGAAACATTGATTACAAATTTATCATTAGTTAATGCCTCAGCTGATATTTTCATTCACCTTTAAGCATTGCTTTCCTGACTTCCAAGTCACCAAGTAATTTTGTCTTTGCCTACAAATCTCAATTTTTCTCATTCTCTCTCTCTCTCTCTCTCTCTCTCTCTCTCTCTCTCTCTCTCTCCCCCATATTTTTCCTCTTCTTTTTGATGTCTTAATATAAAACTTTGAGATTTATTAATGAAACACTTTCAGTTATACTAACTTTCACAGTAATCTTATGTAGGATCTTTTTTTTCAAATTCCATGTAATGGCAGATAACACTTAAATTTTATCTCTAGCTTGAACTCCAGAATCATAAGTCCAGTTGTTTATTCTACAATTTTACTTGATTATCTAATAGTCATTTCATTCTTCACACATCCAAAACCAAACTGTTAATCTCCTTCCTAATTCTACTGTGTTTGGTCTTCCCATCTCACCTAATGGCAGCTCTTTCCTTCCAATGTCTCAGGCTAAGATTTTTTGAGAATTTTTAAGTACTCTTTTTTTTTAACCCCACCTGAGTCATTACATTAGCTCATCAGTGACAGTTTATCATCAAAATATATTTATTGAACGTCACATTTACTGCTAACATTTCATACAAACCACTACCATCTTCATCTCATTTACTAAAGTAGCTTCCTGACTTTATGACTTCTGCATTTAATGTGTATGTGTCTGTGTGTATTTCTTAATGGAATAATACGAGTGATCCTGACAAAAGTTAATCTGATTATATTGATCTTGTGCTCAATACCCACCATACCACTCAGAATAAAAGTCAAAGTCATTACTAAAAACCTACAAAACATTATTAGTATCTGACTCCTTGTTAACTCTGTAACCTCTTCTCCTAGTCTTCTCCCGGGGGTAATTCTACCTGAGCCATGTTTACCTCCTCGCATTGCCTCAGCATATTAGTTGTATTGTTACCCAAGAGGTTTTCATTTCTTGTGCCTGGAATGCTCTGCCCCCAGATAACTGCGTGTCTTTTAGTCAAATATCACCTTCCCATGAAGAGTTTCCTGACTACTCTATTTAAAATTGGAACCATTCTCCTGAAATTCTATAACCATTTCTTGATTTTTTTTCTCCCTAACACTTCCAACATTCTGAAAAATTATTTATTTCATTTATTTTATTTTTATTTCTTTTCTTTCTCAATTTCCTAATTTCTTGTGGTTTATATAATGTGATTCCTAATGAGACCAGCAGCATTATTACCAGTTGGGTGTTTGTACTGTTGCATAATACCAGACCATATGCCAAGCCAAATGAATCTGAATGTACATTTTAACAAGGTCTCCAGGAGGAAAATGGGCTGGAATTCTCACAAGGTTAATTACAGGTCTATCTGTTTCTTTCTGGCGTGAAGACAATGCTTGTTCAATATCTATTAAGTGAACGGATGAATTCCTTAGCTTTGATAACATGTGAGTATTATCAAATCTCACATTTTACTCTATAATAAGAAGGATGAAAAATGGTGGTACTGGGTGAGGTGGGGACAGAATTACAAACCTTGCATTCTGTCAAGGTTGATATGGCCTTGCCTTTTGTACATTGAAAGCAAAATTCTTATGTGGACTCACCAAACTTTTAGATCAACATTGCACCCTTATACAGCCAACACATATTATTTCTCTGTAAACTAATGAAAATTGTAGAATCTATAAGCATATGAGCTGAAGTTGCAATTGAAATGAAAAAAGCTGAAGTGGAAATAAAACATTCTATATTGGAGCCACAAAGCTCAAAGGGAACAAACCCACAAAAAGAAAAGAATAATTTTAAAATGTAGGGCTTTATATACTCAAAACAGAATCTATTTTCTTTTAAAGAACCCAGCATGTAAACACAAGCAGTGTTCATCTTAGGCCAATAATAGAGTAAGTGAAATAATTATATTAAAAGGAAGAAATACATACACATGTAAGCTTGTTTTCCCAAATTCCAAATCTAAACATATTTTTTTACATGCTGAGATTTTTATATTGTATATAACTTATTGTGTTATGTCCATCAAGTCTGCTAATTTTGGCCTTGATAAAAATTTGCATATTATTCTGCTGACAACTTGGAAATCCTGCTCGTGTGATTGACAAGTAATTCCACTAATTGCTCTCTCCTTGCTTAGCACTGTTTTCTGTGAACACATTGCCATTGGTTAGAAGTGAGTCAACAATAGGCAGAAAATGAGATATTTCTAAATTGTTGAAACTCAATTAAAATAACTTTGCAAGTGTTTAATTTTGAACTATTTATTAAGAAGTATTGTTTTTCAGACTTACAAGCTTCTTCAGCTTAAAGCATGAGAAGGATTGGTTCTAAATTGCAAATGTGGTGATTTTGGCTGTAGTGTAATTGGTGGGAAAAAAGTGAAAGTTGAAATTATCTGTGTAAAAATTTCAGTGTGCTGACACTTGAAATATTTTAATTATATTTTGATTAATGTTTATGTCATTAAGAACAATACACCTGAAAGGGGATTAAAAATAGTAGCAACAATACTCCCTACAGATTTGCAAAGTGAAATAGAAGAAAATGAGAGGATGAAAGTAAAATGACAACAACAAAAAAAAGACAAAATATTTTACCTGAAAATGGATGAGGGTACCTACTGTGAAAGAAGTTAAATCAAGAACAGGTAAATAGCCACATTATTTCTGGCTTATATTAATGAGGTTAGAGGCTAAAATTCTATTCTGGAAGACATCTTACCTTATTTCATCACATGGACTAATTTCTTATCTATTTGATTCTCAGTTTTCTCCTCTCTAAATTAGAGAATTTAATATGTATTATAAATTCCTCACTCATTGACATTTATCAGACTAAATGAGATCAACTATGCAAAACTGTTATGAAAAACTAGACAGGACTAAGTTCATAAAGTTGTAATATTGGGGTTAGAAGAAAACTGATGGTGAAGGCTTTATGCTTATGTTCACCTCCCCTCATTTTATCTGAGTTGTTATCTTTTGAAAATAATAGGGGTAGGAAATCATATAGCAGAGAGTAAGAATTATAGTAGAAACAAAGAATTGGAGCTAGAGGTTATCAAGGGAAATAAAACCCTTATCAGAATTTCCCAAAAATATTGATATCAGGAGAATAAAAGTTACACTGAAATGGGAATTTGATCATATTTTTGAGCCATTACCATTCTATTAGGTCAAAGGTAGTAAGTACTTCCAGGTAGCAATCACCAGACCAAGCTCTGAATAATATATAACCTAGTTGGCTACTGAATATTTAAATAACTAATCATATGTGCTGGACGAAAATAGTTGTTTCAATAAGCAAACACCACAATACTTATAGAAGCACATCTCATCTGGTTACTGTTTGTGGTTTTAAACTCATGTTCAACATTATCCAAGTAGAAGAAACAATGTCTGAGTGTATTTCACACAAAAGAATCAACTGGTCTGTGAATCTCCCATGTTACACATAGGTTTATTAATAGTGTTATTAATCTACTTAAGAATAAAAATGCTTCACATCAGTATTCACTTACGAGTGTGTAAAGAGCTTTTCTCAGGTTTCATCTGTTCCCTGTGGTAGGCTTTGCTAGCCCCATTTTACATATAAGGGAGTGGGGGCTCCAATGGTAGGATGACATGTCCAAGGGCTCCGGTGAATGTAAAACCAGCACTCACACAGGGATGTTTTCACTTACATTGCTCCACAGACATTGCTATTTCTTTTTAACACCTTCCTTCCTTCCATTCTTCCATCCTTCCTTTCTTCCTCCCTTCCTTCCCTCATTTCTTTTCTTTCTCTTTCTTTTTCTTTCTTTATTCTTTCTTTTTTTGATATTTAATTAATGGTAAATGTCTGGTTTTCACTAAAGTTGGTGCTCTGATTTTTCTAGAATTTAATGTTTGTGTAGAGTCAACTCAATTTTGGGGGAGAAGGAGTGATAAAGTCAGAAAACCTGTGAGTTAAAAATCCCAAACTGTGGTACAGTTACACAATGGAATACTATTCAATCATAAAAAGGGAAATTTTACCTTTTGCATGGATGAACCTGGAGAACATTATGCTAAGTGAAATAAGCCAGTCAGAGAAAGAAATATGATATGATTTTACTCATATATGGAATCTAATGAACAAACTGAACTAATAAGCAAAATAGAGACAGACTCATAGATACAGAGCAGACTGAGAACTGCTGGGGGAGGGAGCAGTGGAGGAGGGTTTAGGGAAGATAAAGAGTGATGGATGGCGATCTGACTAAGATGGTGACCACACAATGCAGTGTACGTATGATGTGTTGTAAAATTGTGCACCTGAAATTTGTATAATTTTGTTCACCAATATCAGCCCAATAAATTCAATAAAAAGGAAAAAGAATCCCAAATACCACTAAAACATAACATTATTTTTCTTAAAAGGCAGCGAATTCTAAGAATAAGAGTTATTTTATAGAGGAAACTAAAGTTTATCGGATATGGATGCTGTGTGGTTCTTTAGACTGATCTCAATCTGCTTTGCTGTGCTAATGATTCAAGTTCATTGCAAGTCAAAAATAATAGCATGTAATAGGCTGTATTCTTCTCTACAACTTCTACATGACATTCTCATTTAGATAATGTTAATGTTTGGAGACTGATATGTTTCTAAGAATTTTATTCTCTTGGAGTCTTCTGAAAACAAAAATAACATTTTTTAAAAACTTAATTGATAATCTGTATCTCTGTTTTTTGACCACCTTCCTCCAGTTCCCCCTTGTCCTCACCCTCCATAACTGTTAACCACAGGTCCGATCACATTTTCTGTGAGGTTGTTTATGCCTTTTTTCTTTAGATTCCTCATGTAAGTGAGATAATAAATTATTTGCCTTTCTCTGTCTGACTTTTTCAAGGTCCATCCATGTTGTTGTAAATGGTATAATTGCTTCATTTTTTTATAACTGAATGATGTAAGTAAAACATATTATTTTTTTAAATGAGGCTACTCCAAGATTATTTGTCATTTTGTGATACTCATCCCAAAATACACCCACACACCCATACTCCCACACACATTTTCCTAAAAAGATCAGTGGTGAATATTCTTCTCTTTTATCATCTTCAAAGACATTTCATAGTGATCTGAGTACAAGAGAAAGGCTATCTGACAACTGAAGTAGATAGAATATTAAATTGAATAGTTTTTATTGCATAACTTTTTAAATTTGAGAACAATTATATCAAGTTCAGTTTACTGTTGAATTAAAATTGAACTGTTTTTCAGATAAAAATTGTGCAATAAATTTATTGGTGTACTAAATGATTAACATTACAAGTCTCTTTGGGGCTAAAAGCTTCTTTTGATTTAGCTTGAATGGCCCTAATGTCACTTACAATGCATTCTCTCATCCCAACTAATTATGAAGCCTGTTGGAGATGAAAGAAGAGGGTAGTATATCCCTGTGTCTTAATAGGAGGAATGTCAAATATTTTTTCCATATTAACCTATGATAATCATCTAACACAATAATTTTTAAATTTAATAGTGCAGTCTATTTTAGTTGCGTCCCAAAGCATTCCTACTACGTTTGGTTTGGAAAGTACCTAACATTTCCCAAAGGAGAAATGAATCAGTGAGAAAACCTTTATATCAGTGCAAATAATAGAGAATAGCAATAAATATCACATAATTTTGCCACAAACACTTCAGTACTGTGCAGAAACTCAACCTTTGAAAAGAACAGACGCACAGGATTGGTGACAAATAACCACACTTTCAATCTTGTCTTGAAGGGGAAAAATAGCAAGAGCAAGCAGAATTTCACATACCAAGTTGTTTATATCCCTGTTTCTCTCATTGTACATTGGATAAGAGCACAACGTCTGGACATATTGTTTTTCAAAAACCTAGCATCATACATCTTGTGATGGAAAGAAAAAGTTTATATTGTGTCTGGAAAAATAATGTACCATGGTAGTTGGTAATGGAAAACTAGCCTATCATTTTTCATGTATAGCAATTACAGATTTATGTGGCAATAATTCCAAGATAAGTTCAGTGACAAAAGAGATTGTATCTCCTATAAACCAATAAATTCACGAATAAGAGAAAGATGGGGTATCTAGATTATCTTCTAGTTAAGCTTCCCAACTGATCTTTTTGAGTGAATTTCAGAAAGAATACTCCAATGACTAGTTTACATAATACTCAGCACCTGTATCTAAAAATACAAAGATAAAAAGTCACAAAATGTATGGAAGAAATGCCTAAAGCAGAATCAGACATAGATTCAGTGATAACTCAGTGGGAGCTATTGCCTTGGGATGTCTTTGAAAAGTTACTAACTTTAAGTAGTGAAACCAAACTCCTTCAGATAGACATCTGCATTATACCATTGAGATGCTTTGCCACATTATGTAGATCAACACCAAAAAATAAAAATAAAACAAGGGTTATAGTTGTATACCTTCTAAAAAACTATCACGAAATCATCTGTATTAAAATATCAAAAACATAGAAATGCTTTTTTTCCCCCTTCTGATGTTAATTTAACTGGAGAAACTGGAGAGCCATTAAGTAGTTATGGGTTACCTCATGCATCTAGCACTATTATTAGCAGTATTATTCTAAAAGAATTATAACATAGAGCTCATGCTTACAAAAGCTGTACAGCCTATCATGGAGAGAACATGTTCACAAGAGGAATTTAGAATACCTGAAGAACAGAGAACCATGAGTAAAAGAACGCCATAAAGCCATTCATTTATTTAAAGCATTTGGAAAATGGAGATACACTTTTCAGAGAGACATGGTTATGTTGGAAGACATAACCATGAATATTTTCACATGGTTATTATGAACGGTCTGGGCTTTATGAGTAATTAGCAAGCATGCCTTGGATGTTAGGGGTAGTAGATTGTTCTGGAGACATTTAAATTTATATCTCTCCTGGAGCATTTACTTATTTCCACAGTAGAAAATTTCTCTCTTCCCAGAGAGTTGTTGTTTACTGTATATTTCAAGGCAAAATATCTCTTTCTCTTTCTCTTTCTGTGCAAGACTGGGAGGACAGATGTGCCAACACCTTATATAAATTTCTGAGTTCCATAATTTAGGAGTTCCTCTCCTTCTGTGGTATATATGTCCCTCATTGTGTCACCCGGTAGGGAATAAAGAGTGGAGAAATGACACAAGGCCCAAAATATGCTCTATGATTAAATGGCCTCTTTCCTGATACAGAGGTCTTTTGTATCTATAGACTATTTCTTCCCTCTAGAAAACAATGGCAAAGGAACAATATTATATTTTTATTCTCAGATAAAAAGTACTCAAACTCTTAGTCAGTGTGACTTAGTTGGTTAGAGAGCCCATACACCCAAAGTTCGGGACTGTGATTCCCAGTCAGGGCAGAAATATACATATGGTATAGTATGCGTGCATAGGCACCACACACACACACACACACACACACATACAGACACATACACACAAACAACACCCTGGCATGTTAGCATGTTGCAAGTATAATAACATATCAGAATCATCATAGTTTCAAGCTTAGTAAGTTACTTTCCCCAATGAGCTTACTATTTGGTGGGCTTAGCTAAATATGAATATCAAGGTGGCTGAAAGATTCATCAACATTCGCTGTGAATTCCAAGATGCTTGGCAGATAATATGAGGGTACAGGAAATCAGACAGGTAACATACTAAAAAGTCTAGGATTATAAAAGTTTTTGTACTTGTCAGTCTATTTCTTGAAAATTAAAAAAAGAGTAAAAAACAATAAAAAGGACAGAAGGCTTTCCTAATAGAATGAAGCAGCACTTATTAAAAGCAGGGAGAGAATGATTATACAGCTCACTCAGATAACACTAGATTATTAATTTTCCTCTCCTGTGGCCTGTGCTTTAAAGGACTAAGTAGTTTCCTACTCCATCACAGAAGAAAGAAAGCACATTATCTTCGACTGGTGTTTGCTTAGAAGAAAAGAGTTCCGAAAAGGGAGCAAAAGGAAGTTTTTCTTTTTTCTAAATGATTCCCATCACAACTTTCTCGGGTAAATGGCTTTATGTATATTTGAGACAAATAAGTGTGAAAAGTGTAATTTTGCTATTATAGTATATCCTATTATAATCTTTAAGAACAAAGGTGGATGAAGAATCTTGGCTTTTATCTCAGCAAGTGTTCCTAGTTTCATGCCAGCATTAGTAGGAAACTCTTACATAGCTTAGTTATATAGCAACTTACCCACTTATAGAAGGTCATCATGGTGCTTCCCTCTTGAAATATGTTGTGAGCGCTGAGATAATGCTTGTTACAAAACAAGTATGAGCTATTCAAGTGCCTAGCATATAGTACTTACTGACTAATGGCATCGGGTGCCATTATTTTATTGTCACTCTTTCTTAGGAGCTATTTTCTGATTCTATTTTCCAAACTTTGTTACTGTCTTTCCTGTATTCTTTTTTCCATACCCTCCCCTACACTGAACATCAGTATTATCTATGTTAGCCCTATTTCATGCAGATCAATAAAAAATTTCACTTCCCTGACTGGATCTGACTGCTGCTTGGGTAAGACTAATGCCATTGATCTCCTACCCACCTCAATCACAACTCCACTAAAAAAACCCAGAACTTGAACTTATTTATTTAATGATAGTTACTTGAATATCTATTAAATCAATTTAGTCAGTTTAGAGAACCAAGTTAGAGGATGCTACTTAAACATCAGAGATGTTTTACTCATGTGCCGTGTTTACATCTTGATATATCTGTAACTCTCTACTTGACAAGAATATTAAAATGACAAATAAGCACATATATTTATTTATGTTTTTATTGCGTAATAACTAGTTGAACACTTACTAGGTCCCAGATATAATTCCAGATGTGGAAGTTAGACAAGGTCCTTGCTTGTGGAGTTTCCTCCTGGTACAATAAAAAGTATAGGTAACTAATATCTGGTACTAAAAAATGTATAATAAGTAAACTAATATTCAGCATTGGTAGGTGCCATACAGAAAACATATCAGTAACTTAGTAGGTGACAGCTGGAGGTGGGAGGGGGTGGAGTGGATTTCTTTAGAGGGAGTATCAAGGAAATTCTTTCTATGTCTGTACATGTTCTTTACCTTGAGAATATAGGGGATCCAGCCAATGAAGAGTAGGAGAAATAAGAGTTCAGGCAAAGGGAAGAGTAAGGACAAGGAGAATGCCTTGAGATGGAGGAGTCCTTGGTGTGTTTGAGGAAGAGACAGGATGCCAGTGTGGTTGGCTTGACAAGGAGGTCCTTAGGAAAGTAGTGAATATATAGGGAGAAAGAAAGGCAGGGTTTAGATCATAGAGCACATGGTAATGTCATGTTTCACTGCAAAAATCTTACACAAATATACAGAAGAAAGTAAAACAGAAGAGAAAGACACAAAAAAAGAAACAAAAAAGAAAGAAGCAAGCAATCACATCATTGGGAAAACTAGCAGTATTCCAACATGTATTCTTCAACTCTGTCTCTGAATATTTTTGTGTTTCTGTCTTCTGTAACTATTTTTCTGCTTCTGCTTATCTCTTTCCCCGTAGGTGCTTTGAGATTATAGTTTCCTCATTTGTTCTCCCTCACATTCTGATTGTTCTGTACCTCTACATCTTGCATGTATATGAGATACAGAATTTTATAACTCACCTTCAGGATCCCCTAGTTTAGCTCTAAATATGCAGTACCAACTATGTGCCAGGTCTGAGCTAAGTTGCTTGGGCCATAAAGATGTGTAAGGCACCACTGCTGCCTTCAGAAGCTGATATCTAGTTATTTATCTCTTTTTTTTCAGGCTCTGCCCTTACTTCAAATTCACCAATGTTGGCAGGAGCTAGTGACCTGAGTATCACATCCTCCCCAATTTCAGCCTACAAGACAGGCCCAGATGGTGTTAGCTTCATCAGATCATTAGGCTCTTAATTACATCACCAGGATTATGAGGTTGGAAACTCTGGGTAACATAGATTTCATTCTCACATGACATCCAAATAAAATATTAAAGCTGTTATAAAATGGTGATTGATTTGATCTGTCACTTATTTCTACCAGTACGTTTTGAATCTGTTTAATTAAGAGCATTTATTCTTCTGAGAAACAGAAACTATAGAGCCAAAGCAATAGAATGTAATGGGAAAAGATTAAAGGCTCTTTTATAGATCAAGTTTGAAATTTTGGGAGTATATGCTGTGTTTTCCAGATCCTGACAATTTTGATTTTACAGAAAGAATATAGCACTCAACTCCCTTTTAAATTGAAGGTTGTTCACCCCTCACTCCATCTCCACTTTCAACATTATAAGACTTTCAAAGTACTAAAAAGTAAAATGAAAAAGACCATAACTTCTAAAATGTATAAAGGTCCTTAAAGCTTGTATCACCCTATATTTTATGTGTTGAACAAATACCTTTTATATCATAAAAATTCAACATCTTTGACTTGATGTTGGTAAAAATTTTGTGATTAAATTTCACTCTTGTAAGTTGTGATAGAAATAAGACATTATAAAAAGGGCTTGTCTGAGAACTGTTAACTTATTCGTATTTGGTACTTATCCCTATCATGCCAGTATGTCATTAATACCAAGACAATTAGCTTTGTTCTAACGTTTCTGGGTTATGCAATCTAACATAAACAAAATGGAATAAAATACATGCATAATTTGTAGTCAGTTCTTTGGAGCTACGGAAAGATAATATTTCTGCCAAATCTTAAAAAGTGATAGAAATAATATTTTTCTTTAAGAGATAAATTGTAAGATCAATTATAATTGGACAACCATTAATATGTTCTCTATCTCTATAGATTTGCCTGTTTTGGATATTTAATATAAATGAATCATGTAATTTTTGTTCTGTGACTAGCTTCTTTCACTTGGCATATGTTTTAAAGGTTCATCCTTATTTTATGTTATATCATTATTTAATTTCTTTTCATTTTCAAATAAGATTACATCATACATTTATACCCTGTTTCACTTATTGATTTATCAGTTCATGAACATTTGGATCATTTTCCCTTGTAGGCTTTTATGAATAATGTTGCTATGAATATTTGTGTACATGGTTTCTCATGGGCATGTATTTTCATTTATCTTGGTGAAGACCAGAGAACCATAACAGAGCAATCATAGAACAGTACCACTGGTGGGTGGGTACATTACTGCTTTGAGAAATAGCAAAATTAAGTAGCCCAAGGTGTATATGAGAACTAACTAACATACAAAAGCATTTTATATCGTTTTTTCCTGACGTGCCTTAAAGCATTTTACAAATAATACAGCAAACACAATTAATGTTAATATTTATAACTTTATTTTATATAGAAGAGTAGAAATAATAAATATACAACAAAAGCCTGGTCTGGTTCAGTGGCAAGGATGGAAGACTTACTATGATATGAAATAGAAGTGACAGTAACTTCTGAATAGAATAAGATCATTTTATAGAGAAAATTCTATTTAGACATGAACCTCCTGCTAAACACTGGCTTCTGTTGTATGTTCCCATGTTGCTGAACTGCAGAGTAGGTGTGCAATGCATTTTTGAAAAGTAGACTCTTGTAAGCTTATGCTTTATCAAACTTGCACAGTAGTCAGTAAAGATGAGACTAGATATGTAAATAATTAATGGAGATCCTGACTGAGCCTCTATACACAGAGAGGCTGAGATCACTTTATAATCAATACAGACACTGCAGTATAAAACACAGCCATTTCAGTGCAAAATGATATGAGAGTCTGAAGATCAATGGAAGGCATAAAATTATGATGAGTTAGAACACAAAAGGATATGGATAGCATCAGCTCTGTGTGGTTTTCTGTTGTTATATCAGCAATTATCTAGTGAGATGGCACTAGATATTAATATAAGAACTTACTAAATATTATATTGCAAATGGAAGGTCTCTCTCTAAACACAAATAAACATGTATGTTTATTAAAATTAATGCAAAGGTATGTAATATAAGTATATGTACACACATAAGTAAATATAAATATATATATAGATATATATTTATGTGTCAGAGAAGGAAAACTCTGACTCCAAAAAACCTCCGTTGCCTTGCGGCATACCTCTTCAGGGGAAAGGCTAAGGGAGTAAACCCCGACAGAAAATCCGGAGCCGGAGTCCCTAAGGCGGTTTGACGTTGTAGTCAACACCGGCAACTCCTGCGGCGCACCTGAAGCCAAGCTGTATTGACTCCGTCTTTCCCTTGGACCCTTCAGCTGCGAAGAGAGGGGGGGGTCTGCTGCATGGGCAACAGCAGACCCTCCATATCACCCTGCCCAGGCTCTGTAGCTTCAGCTTCACTGGAGAGGACACTCCAGCATCATCGCAAGATGTCGATTCAACACGGGAGGAGACAGATACCGTGTCACTCCCGAGTCGGACTGCACAACCATTCTCGGCGGTGCAGATAGACTCTTAAGAAGCTACACCATCGTCTCTCGAGACGGACGGCTGCCGACGATATTTATGTGTGTATTATTTGCTTGTATTATATATGTTAGCATTAACTGTAATTCCATAGGGGGACTTCACTTGTTCTTATTAGCCTAATCCAGTCATTTTATAGAACACTGGCTTAAATTACCTATTTTGGTGATGCTAAAAATATATTTAATTTGTTGCCTTTCAAAGGCAGCAATATTATTTTATATCTGTTTTCTCATCAGTAAATTGAGGATAATACTAATACCTACTTTACAAGGTTATTATTAGGGCCAAATGAGATAGCACCTGTTAATTGCTTGACACATAGAGATTGCTTTGTGAAGAATAGTTTTATTATTACTTATCTGACTAAATTGAAAAATGTTACATGTTTAGTAAACACATTCAGTTTTTTACTGTGAATACTTTGTATTAAAATTATACACTTTTTTCCTATAATAACTGTGATGTCTAAGAATAACTTAATCTCAATTTATTTTGACCATAGATTATTGAGCAATGTTAAGATAAAATTTATTAAAACTGATCACCTTTAACAGTTGGTAGAAAATGCTGAACAATAAATAAGGTGTTTTGTTTCATTTAAGTGTATCTTATTAGGAGGTAGTTAATTTGTAATAATCAGCACTAATAAAATAAAAAACATTTTCATGAAGATGAATGAGTTTTACTAGCATTATTCAAATAAAAATTACTTTTAAAATGATTTTCTAAAATTTGTATTAATATAAATTAAACATAAAGTGTCAAAAGAATAAGATTTCCAATTCTGTTTTGAATTTGTAAAACATGTACCTGTAGTTAGTCCAACTTTAAAGCAGAGATATAATAATATCAAGCAGACAGTCAATGATTTTATATCATTTAGTGGAAAGCATTTATGCTATTTTAAATCTCAGTTTAAAAAAGGCAACCAAATTGTAGCAGAAAAGTAAATAAAGTTTACGGGGTCTTTCTAATCACTAGCTTTCACACAATCTCACAATTCATAAAACGTGCCTCTGCTGAACAATTCAGGAAAATAGAAAGCTAAACACATTTTCTACTTGAATTTATAAGCACAATTATGTTTACACAAGTTTAGGATTTGTATCCTCGTTTTCTCCAAATCAAAATAATTTGGAGCAGATTAAAAGGAAAACAAAATGCAAGATATGGCCATTAGAAAGAGAAGTCCACAAAAATGACTAAGATTGAGCTAAAGAGCAGAAGGGATAGCTAAGCAGCTGGTACCTTGTCCCAGGGGAAACTCATGATTATAGTTTAACACAGGGAAAGACACTATTCACTTTCCTGCATGCTGAAGTAAAATGAGTAGATTGCAGTATTTTATTTGTACTCTTTAACTAACTAGTATTTTATGAGTAATTTTTGGGAGAAAAATGCCAAAAGTCATTTAGAACAGGGTTTAACATGGAGGAAGGGACTACACTCAGTAATTCTCACACTCACCTGCCATCCAAATGGGTTGAAATTCTACCCATTCTCTAAGGCTTTGTGAGTGGGAAATTATTATTATAACCATGTACTGACACTTACTCTTTGCCAGTCATTTGGGTTGGCTGACTGTTGCCTGTGTTGTATACTGCACAACTTTAGAGGGTACCATTTCACTGGGTGACCATTAAAATTATTTATTATAATGCTTTACTGACAGATGGCAGTAAAGTGTATTGAGGAAAGGGAGGCTTGTTCTGAACCATACAAAGATACCATGTAAGCTACTAGTTTTTGAGCTGCACTTAAATATTGTACACATAATCATTTTACCTTTAAAGTATTCTTATAATGAAGAAATATTAACTCATTTTTTATATTAAGCAACTCATATTTTTAAAAAATTAGATATTTCTTCAAGATCAAATAGTTAATTACTTGACAGAACTATAATTTGAAACCCAGTAAGTGACTGTAATTCCAAAGCACATAATTTGAACCAAAGTTCTAAAATAAAAGGATGAATATGGGTGTTCTCAGGTATAAATATTTTAGTATGAAGGAAAGGACTTGAATTATATTTAGAATATACCTGGTAGTATGTACCAAGGGACTTGATACATAGAAAAGTAGGGAGGAGCAACAGCCACATTGACAAATGGTACTTTGCCATCCCTATAACAGAGGATATCCATCAACATGGTGGGGCACTCTCCCTGGGAAAATAGGTAGTTCCACATAAATTATTCTGAAGACACCATATTCTGAAAAGAAGTCAATATGTGAATGCACTTAACATTTACTTATCTGACATGATTATTTGTTCCTAACCTATAAACACAAATTAATCCAAATGGGCTTTTGATAAATGTAATAATCAGTGTTGCTATAATAGACAATTTTTTAAATACATGCATCCCCCACTTTTTGAAAGTTGGCATTACGTCACTTCACTGTTATGAAAGATCTCTATTTGTACCTGTTTTCGCTAATGAAAGAAATACGAAGATGATATCCAAAAAGGCAAAAGGCAAAAGTCATGTTCAGTGTTTGTTTGGAGACAGCCTGTATAGTGGCATCATGACCCTGAGCAGTGAGCGTGGCCCCGTCATGTTCCCTCTCCAGAACTACACTGTCAGCATCAGCATCAAACCATTCTAACTGTGAACTGGGTCTGTAATACCTGTGCTGTATCTCCATTTATTTTGTGCATCTGTTAGTAAGATGGGTTTTAAGGTCATTTCTTCTTAGCTTCACACCATCAGCTTACCAAAGGTTTCATAGAGACACTATACTTCCTGATAGTGGGGAAACCTGTACTTGAGAACTACTGAAATACTGAAGGCTGAGGTAGGCGGTACTCTTTTGCAAGCATAAAGTGTGTATTTGAACACTAAGTGTGACCTTTAATGTTCAAATCACACTGTAAGCAGCTTGAAGATGTAATTCTCAGCGACTTTGACTCAGCTGAAGAATGTACTTGTACTCAGAATTCCAAAACAACATATTTATCTTTTATGCCCATTAGGTGATATTCTTTATTACATGATTATGTACTAGATATAATAATTTGCAGCATTTGCTAAGAATGGCCCCTAAATATGCCACCAGATTTATTTCTTGTAAGTTACAATAAATATAGGCTTGGGTATAATTATTAATATTTTAATGATGAGGAAATTATGACAAAGAGAAATGAGTAACTTAGTTAAGATCCTGAAGCTCTCAAGTGCTGGAGTCAGGAAACAAATATGAGCATTTATTACTTCAAAGCCCTTGCTGTTAAACATTACACTGTTTATTCATATCTGCTTTCTATTTCACTTGTCCTTTTTTATATTTCACTTAATCTTTATTGCATTTTCCCATTACCATTAAGTCTCCTCGTCTTTTATTTAAATAGAAACAGATAACTGTGCTTCTATTGTTTCATCAATTCTTATATTAATCAGTTTGTTTACTCTGGCATTATTCTTCCTAAGGCAAAGCTTCATTTTTTAACTTTCCACAGCTTGGCCAATGAGTTATCTTCTGAAAACACAGCTTTCGTCGGCAGCCGTCCATCTCGAGAGATGATGGTGTAGCTTCTTAAGAGTCTATCTGCACCGCCGAGAATGGTTGTGCAGTCCGACTCGGGAGTGACACGGTATCTGTCTCCTCCCGTGTTGAATCGACATCTTGCGATGACGCTGGAGTGTCCTCTCCAGTGAAGCTGAAGCTACAGAGCCTGGGCAGGGTGATATGGAGGGTCTGCTGTTGCCCATGCAGCAGACCCCCCCTCTCTTCGCAGCTGAAGGATCCAAGGGAAAGACGGAGTCAATACAGCTTGGCTTCAGGTGCGCCGCAGGAGTTGCCGGTGTTGACTACAACGTCAAACCGCCTTAGGGACTCCGGCTCCGGATTTTCTGTCGGGGTTTACTCCCTTAGCCTTTCCCCTGAAGAGGTATGCCGCAAGGCAGCGGAGGTTTTTTGGAATCAGAGTTTTCCTTCTCTAAGGAAAACTTAATCACACATAATTTCCATGCTCAAAAGATGTCTCCCTATTTATCCAAATACTTATTGGAAATGTAGATTCCTAAGCCATATTCCTAGAATTTATGTTTAAATACTTGTACTTTTAAATAGCAAGCTTTTAAAGAATATTGCTCTAGCTTGGCATTCCTTAATTTTGACCTAAACATCTCTACTTTACATATCAGCCCCAACTAGTCATCCTTTTATTATACACTTTTTATTTGGCCCTGGGCTTCTAGGAAATGACACTCAAAATCAAAAAAGGTAGATAGGGTTCTGAATTCAATGTCAGGTCTGATATATGACACCAGTCAAACAGACCCTCTGTTTCTCTTCTTTTTCAGTGTCTACTTTATAGCTTTCTTTTTGCATAGACTTAAATAATATTTTTCTCTGTCATACCCATTCCAAAAAACTAATGATTTTGGTAAAACACCACTCCATACCCTCAGAGTCACCTGTTGTCCTATCCCACACTTTTCTGCTTTAATGACACTCCATTCAGATCTCACAGTGTCCAGTGGTCTCTTGGTACCTAAACTCAGTTCTTACAAATACTCCACCATCCTACAGATTCCCTAAAATAACATGTTGTTAGTTTCCTAACTAATTCTAAAAGAGTTACTGAAAGGACTGAATACTATCACTCATATAAGCCATCTGCATATGGCTGCATTATCTGAAATAATGATCTATTTTTGAAAATAATAAAAGAAAATGATTGCTACAACTGCAATCCTCAATGAAGATTTATATAAGTCAGATGAAGATGTAAGAAACATAAGAATTTGACTGTTAATTTGAATACCCCTTCCTCTGGACAACAAGTCTCAGGTTTAGGTTTAGGTTAGTAAATGGAAATAAGAAGAATTAGTGAGAAGAATGTAAAAATATACTTGGTAGTATCAATAATACGTATCAAAAGTAACAATTTATGAAGCAGAGCTAAAGAAAAATCTTAATGAAACTTGAAAACTATATACTGCTGAATTTATACATTTCTGCACATTTGTGTTAGGTAGGGTATACTCAAAAAACAATGACTATAAATATTACTAAAGTGATGGATTTATATAATAATTAGGTCTTACACACAACTGGAAGTTGATAGGGAATTGAAGGTTGGAAACACAGTTAAGAATAATGGAAAGAATCCTTAATCTGTTCATGTGAAACACTAGCTTGGGTGGACATGTTGGAACATACAAGGAAACTAGAAAGAGAAAGTGCATCAATCAAATCAAATGAAATCACAAAGAAAAAACTTATGTATAAGTCTGTAGGAAGCTTTTCCCTCTGTGCAGGTGCTACCTCTGCAGGGCTCTAGCCAACAATCTGGGGTGCACCTGAGGCTGCTATTTCTGAAGATGGGCAAGTGAGTTGGAAAGTAAGTCAGGTAGGAAGACCTTAAATGGAACTTAACGAACATCTCTTTGATGTACAGTCCTGTGTCTAACTGCAATGGCCTTCCAAGTGTAATTCTCCTGCTTCACCTCTGCCTTCCAAATCTCAGGGAAGTTTCTTTTTTCGGTCAACTTAACTTGAAAACTTAAGGCAAAATTGGTACCAGTAACACAATCCCCAGCCTCAAAAGTTGACACTGTACAATCCATCAAACATCAGCTTAATAAAAATTAACCATGAACAAAATCATTATTAACTGTAAAATTAGTAAAATCAGTAAACCATGGTCAATTATTCAGAGGTCTATGATACCTAAGTACTATTATTATAGTTCTTACACATGTATTTTCTTTCATTTAATTAAGGAGGAACCGTGAAAAGGAAATAATATTTATTGAATCTTACACTAAATAAGTCAATTTACTAAGGAATTTACATACATAATCTCCTTAACATCTAAAAACTACTTCAATAATTTGATAGTAATAAACCTTTTTAAAAGATGTCAAAACTAATCCTAAGAATCGCATATAAACTTTGTTGCAAGGTGAGATAAGCTAAACAAAAGAGAAAACATTGAATTATATACCAATAGGTTATTATGAATTTTTCTTACTGAAATAATGACAATAGAAACACAATTGTAAAATTGTTTTATAATGTAGCTTAATTTTCTTATGTCTACTCTTTATATAATTCACCCCTCAGTGAACAGACACTCAAACATCATAACAATAAAATATTTTGAAGTTATATAACCCGCTTTTGACCTTTAGAAATTTTGTAAAGTTAGAAGTCTCTATTTTCTTTTATGTACAAAAAAAGATAATAATATTACATATCTCCCATTTTTGATGTGAATTAATAACAGGTGAAAATTTCTTGTAATATTCAGACAACAGTAAACATCCAAATAATGCCAGCCATTGTGAATAAAATAAAAATATAAAAACTTCATCTATCTCTCTAACTTTCTAATCAATCCTTGACTGCCAAGTAGCTCAACAGAGGTGAATGTAATGCGAAAAGACAGTTATATCAGCCCAGCAGTTTCTGAAATAACACCACTCACATAATCTCTATGTCATTTTACTTTATTTTCATCTTATCAGTACTCTTCCACATACCTGTTATGACAACCTCCTTCAAAAAAAAAAATCTTAAAGGAGAGTGGTAAAAAAATCATTAGTTAAAAAATATCATTAGTCTTGTCTTTAATGGTCAATAATTTTGCCTATTGAGTATGATATCACTACTGCTTTAAATTTGGAATATTTCCTATGCTTGGGATATTACCTTGCAATCAATATGATAGGAGCATTCATAACTCTCTGAACCATACAAAACCCAGTGGTGCATTTCTCATAAAGATAAGGACAATTGTTTGTGAATCGCTCACTAAAATGACTTGGCAATAACTTGCCTTCCTTCTGAGAGCTGTTCTAAGCAGCCTGTGCAAATCAAAACTTTGAATTGTGAATCCCTTGGATTAATGTAAAAAGTTGGCCATGCATGCAATGGTGTCAATAGCTCCTGAACCAAATTCAGCTAGACCTGTAGGAAATCCCAGATGACCTTCCAGAGATGGTAGGAATTGTTTTTCATTAAAGTTAATATCAGACAAGATTGGTTTTATTTATAATAATTAAATAGACATTTTCTATAGTTTTCTAGGAACAGCATACCAGGGTCCCTTATCTTTTAATGAAGCAACAGGATGAAGAAACTAGTTAGATTATTTCATGGCTCAGTGATACAAAACTGCTTCACCTAATAGAGTATTGATTGAAGCCAGCAGATATACAGATGAACAGCTGGGAACAGTCCCAGGACACCTGAAAAGTAAAGTGGCGTTACAGGTTAGATTTTTGCAAACTGTGCATACAATTCCCCAAAGAGTTGCTATTGCAAGCTGTTCCCTTAGAATAAAAATGCTGACAAAAATTGAGAAGGCAATCAAGAGCTACTGGGAACAGAAGTTCCTCTTGCTTAACAGAGTCAAGAGTATCAAGTGACTCCTGTGGTAAGATTGTTTTGTCTTGAAAATCTATGGATAACACATGTCCTTATAATTGCTTTCTGTTACATATGCTCTAAATAAGCTATTTCCATGATCATTTCTTGAATACTGCTTAATAGAGTTAATTTTCTCTTGTGTAAAATGAGAATAAGAAAGGCTAATCTAGAAGTGTATGTCAATAATTAATTAAACTAAAATTTAATAATGTTAATTTTATAGGTACTCAATAAATAATTGCAATTATTATTTCAACTGAGCTTTTTTTAAATAATTGTTTAAATCACAAGACCAGGGTCATTTTTTTTCCCCATCATTGACTTCATATAAACTAAAGAGTGTTCTGGAGACAAATAGAGCAATTAGTTGGAGGAAGTTGAAAAATAATACATCTTTTTGTACATGAGGAATTTTCAATAAACTAATATTGTGAAAATATAAAGTAACATAAATATTCTAAACTGTTTTTCTTGAGTCCTAACTGAGTAACTATAAGAAACATAACCAGAGTAAGTACCTTCTGATCACCAATTATTATGTCATGCATTCAAATGCTGATAATGTCAGAGTTTGTACCTATTGTTTCATGTACCTTTTTAAACCCTTAAAATTGTATTCAGTACAGCCCTAATTTAACTTTACTTAATTGTTAATGATATTATTTATTTATTTTTAGAACAAATGGAATGGAGGGAGAAAGAGAGGGGAAGAAACATGGATGTGAGAGAGAAACACCAAATGGCTGCCACTCTTACACGTCCTGACTGGTACCAAACCTACAACCCAGGCATGTGCCCCAACTGGGAATCAAACCTGTGACTTTTTGTTTTGTAGAAAGATGCCCAAACAATCAGGCAGGGCCCTAATTTTCATTTAATTAATCAATCACTTAAAAATTGTATAGGCCTAATTTTCTTGTACTTGTTATCCAACATTTTGAGACCACCTCTTCCTTTATTGTTTAGACAACACAAAGCTTTAGAGAACCACTTTTATATTGATGATAGTTCTAGGTTTTGTCAAGGTTTCTATAAGTTTCTGAAGAGGATCCATTGACCAAATCTCATTCCAATTCTATCTTCCTTTTAATAATAATTTGAGTTGAGGTAATAAGTCGAGATAATTTTTTCTCAACTACCCTCTATGTTTTCTTCTCTCTAGTGAATATTAATGCAAATATGGGTTTCCATTAACAGTAGTTCCCTGCAGTAGTTCATCAACACAATGGATTTCTGAATAGCATATTTTACTGAAAATTTGAAATCATAATGGAATTGAAATAGATATAGCCTTATTAAATTATTTACATAAGGCGACACAACAGTGATCAACAAAAATTTATCTAAGTATAATATGTGTACACAAATGAATATGTGTGTGAGTGTTTATCCTAAAGACACTCCTTCCATGATGGTTTCTCACTTGTCAATGTTCTCCAACATATCATCTAGGCCTCCTTAGTTACTATTATTGTGATCTCCTCTTTCTCTCCTCATTCTAGTAAATACTGATCCACAATGCTGCAATGAAGTACATATTACCATGCATGTTTATTCATATAATTTTTATCTAAAATTTTTCAGAGTTTCTCACACTGTTTAGAATAAAATCTATGATTAACTAACACACCAGATAATCCTAAATGATAAGTCTGTTATGGTAACTATTTCAATTCCAGTACCTTTCTTACCAAAATTGAGATATTTTCAGTTAATACTTTTATCAGAACCTAAAAAATCTTATGAATTATGTTATATATTGAACACATAATTTTAAGTAAGCACATCATAATTTTTCTGCAGTCACTTGGGACTTGAATTTTGTGCCTGCCTCAGACCACAGTAGAAGTCACAGCAGCGTTTGGCCGTGGCAAAATGCCCAGATTCCAAAAGGAATATTTCATTATAGTATTTTAAACAGCTTTTTTCTTTATTGTCAAGGAGCAAAGTCACCTGCCTTAATAAGTGAGTTATTAGAATTAATTGCTAAATTTTAACAAGATGAGAGCAACTGTTCATAAAATAATATATAATAATGGGGAAATATAACTACAATTAAATGTGTCATTAGTTATGAAATTATAAAGACTTGATTATACTTAAATGTATAAAACTATAACAAAAATCTGTATTTACTTATATAAACTAATGACAACATAAAAAATAGTAATATCAATGCTCATTTTATTAAATAATATGTCAGATTTTATGTTTTTTGTTTTTTGTTTTTTTATTTTTTGGTTTTTCAATTACACTTGTCCCATTTTCTCCCATTTCTCTCCCCCACCCAGCCCACCCCCTCTCCCGCAATCATATCCCTCCCCGTTGTCCATGTCCATGAGTCATTTATACAGGTTCTTTGACTAAACCCTTCCCTAACTTATCCCCCTTCTCTCCATCTCCCCTCCCCCCTATTGATTGCTATTCTGCTCTTTGTTCTATTTAGTTCTTTTGTTTGTGTTGTTCTTTAGTTTCCTGTAATAGGTGATATCGTATGGTATTTTTCTTTCTTTGCCTGGCTTATTTCACTAAGCATAATTCTCTCTAGTTCCATCCATGTTGTTGCAAATGGCAGGAGTTCCTTCTTTCTTTCTGCTGCATAGTATTCCATTGTGTAAATGTACCACAGTTTTTTGATCCACTCATCTACAGATGGGCACTTAGGTTGTTTCCAGCACTTAGCTATTGTAAACAGTGCTGCAATGAACATAGGAGTGCATAAGTTCTTTTGAACTGGTGTTTCAAGATTCTTCGGGTATAATCCTAGTAGTGGAGTCGCTGGTTCAAAAGGCAGTTCCATTTTTAATCTTTTGAGGTAATTCCATACTGTTCTCCATAGTGACTGCACCAGTCTGCATTCCCACCAACAGTGCCGTAGGGTTCCCGTTTCTCCACATCCTCGCCAGCACTTGTTGCTTGTTGACTTCTTGATGATGGCCATTCTGATTGGTGTAAAATGGTATCTCATTGTGGTTTTTATTTTCATCTCTCTGATGGCCAATGATGTTGAGCATTTTTTCATGTGCCTATGGGCCTTCTGTATGTCCTCTTTGGAGAAGTGTTTGTTCAGGTCCTTTGCCCATTTTTTAATTGGATTGTTTGTTTTCTTGATGTTGAGTCGTATAAGTTCTTTATATATTTTGGAGATCAGTTCCCTGTCTGTGATGTCATTGGCAAATATGTTTTCCTGTATGGTTGGTTTCCTTTTCATCTTGCTGATGTTTTCTTTTGCTGAGCAGAAACTCTTAGTTTGATGTAGTCCCATTTGTTTATTTTTTCCTTTATTTCTTTTGCCTTAGGAGATGTATCTGTGAAGATATTGTTATGTGTGATATCTGAAATTTTCCTGCCTATGTTTTCCTCTAGGACTTTTATGGTATCACAGCTTACATTTAAGTCTTTGATCCATCTTGAGTTTATTCTTGTGTGTGGTGTAAGTTGGTGGTCTAGTTTCATTTTTCTGCAAGTCCCTATCCAGTTCTCCCAGCACCATTTGTTAAAGAGGCTCTTCTCACTCCATTTTATGTTCCTTCCTCCTTTATCAAATATTAGTTGATCATAGAGGCCTGGGTTTATTTCTGGACTCTCTATTCTGTTCCACTGATCTATATGTCTGTTCTTATGCCACTACCAGACTGTTTTGATCACAGTGGCTTTGTAGTACTGTTTGATATCTGGTGTTGTGATTCCTCCTGCTGTGTTCTTCTGTCTCAAGATTGCTTTTGCTATTCAGGGTCTTTTTTGGTTCCATATGAATTTATGGAGTATTTGTTCTGGGTTTGTGAAATATGTCATTGGTATTTTAATAAGGATTACATTGAATCTGTAAATTGCTTTGGGTAGTATGACCATTTTGATGATGTTGATTCTTCCCATCCAAGAACATGGTATTTGCTTCCATTTATTTGTATCTTCCTTCATTTATTTCTTCAATGTTATGTAATTTTCAGAGTACAGGTCTTTATCTCTTTGGTTAAGTTTACTCCTAGGTACTTTATTTTTCTTGTTGCTATAGTAAATGGTATTTTCTTTTTTGTCTCTGTCTCTGATATTTTATTGTTGGTGTACAGAAATGCCTTAGATTTCTGTATATTTATTTTGTACCCTGCTATTTTTCCAAATTCACTTATTATATCGAGTAGTTTTTTTTGTGTAGTTTATGGGATTTTCTGGGTATACTATCATGTCATCTGCATATAATGATAGTTTTATTTCTTCTTTCCCAATTTGGATGCCTTTTATTTCTTTTTCTTGTCTGATTGCTGTGGCTAGGACTTCCAACACTATGTTGAATAGGAGTGAAGAGAGTGGACAACCTTGTCTAGTTCCTGAATTCAGGGTGAATGCTTTTAGATTTTGTCCATTGAGTATGATGTTGGCCTCAGGCTTCTCATATATAGCCTTGATTATGTTAAGGTATGCTCCCTCTATTCCAATTTTTCTGAGTGTTTTCATCATAAATGGGTGTTGTACTTTATCAAGTGCTTTTTTCTGCATCTATTGATATGATCATGTGATTTTTGTCTTTCATTTTGTATAGGTGATGTATTATATTTATTGATTTGCAAATATTAAACCATCCTTACATCCCTCGGATGAATCCCACTTGGTCGTGATGTATGATCTTTTTGATGTATTGCTGGATCCTGTTTGCCAATATTTTATTGAGGATTTTAACATCTATGTCCATCAGTGATATTGGCCTGTAGTTTTCTTTCTTTGTTGTGTCTTGACCTGGTTTGGGGATTAGGATAATACTGGCTTCATAGAAAGAGTTTGGGATTTTCCCCTCTTCTTGGATTTTTCGGAACAGTTTGAGGAGGATAGGAGTTAGTTCTTCCCTAAATGTTTTGTAGAATTCGCCTGTGAAGCCATCCGGTCCAGGGCTTTTGTGTGTAGGGAGACTTTGGATTACTGTTTCAATTTCCTTCTTTGTTATTGGTCTGTTGAGACTTTCCACTTCTTCTTGATTCAGTTTTGGAAGGTTGTATGTTTCTAGAAATTTGTCCATTTGTTCTAGATTGTCCAATTTCTTGCCATACAGTTGTCTGTAGTAATTTCCAACTATCATTTGTATTTCTGTGGTATCAGCCGTGATTTCTCCTCTTTCATTTCTGATTTTGTTTATTTGGGTCTTCTCTCTTTTTTTCTTGCTTAGACTGGCTAGAGGCTTGTCGATTTTGTTTATTTTTTCGAAGAACCAGCTCCTAGTTTTGTTGATCTTTTGGATTGTTTGTTAAGTCTCTATGTCATTTAGTTCTGCCCTGATCTTGGTGATTTCGTTCCTTCTTCTTGCCCTAGGCTTTGTTTGTTGTTGTTGTTCTAGTTCTTGTAGCTTTATGATTAGGTTTTTTATTTGAGATTCTTCTATCCTTTTCAGATATGCCTGTATTGCTATGAACTTCCCTCTCAGGACTGCTTTTGCTGTGTCCCACAGGTTTTGGGCTGTTGTGTGCTCATTATCATTAGTTTAGAAATTTCTTGATTCTTCCTTGATGTCATTGTTAATCCATTCATTATTTAATAGCATCTTATTCAATCTCCATGAGTTTGGGTGTCTTTGATTTTTTTTCTCTGAGGTTGAAGATTTTATGTTTTTGATGTGTGATTAGAGTAGAAATTTTATGCAGTCTAGATAGAAGCATATAAAATGTCAATTTTATGTAATGGAGTGAGAGTAGTTCATGAGGTTTTTGAAGCAAACTAGCCTCCAAAACTACCCACTTTTACTGTATCATGTATATCAAACAATTTAATTATTAATCATGCTTCTTAAGAACTTCCTTATTAGGAAAGAGGAGTTCATTCTCAAGGTCATCCAAGTCCCCAAAAAGGAATATTCTTTCATTTTTTGTTGATATATCTACCAAGGTTTAATATATACACAATATACTATACATTAAAAAGTATGTGATTAAATATCTTGACATATGTATATTTCCATGAATCTATCACCACACTCAAGGAAATGCACATAAACATCATCCAAAAGTTTCCCTCTGCCCTTGACAATTCATTTCCTTCCTCTACTTAATTCTCAATTTCATATTGTCAATGACAGGAGTCCTCCTACCCCCATTTCTTAACATTAACCTGGAAACTCTCAAGACAGAAATATGGGAAAACTTGCAAGATTTCCTTATTTGTTTCCCCTCTTTCTGGGATCACTGTTCTTTATAATCTGATGTCCAGTATCTTGAAAACTATTGTTTCACTTACTTTGTTCAGGGTCTTGTTGTTTTTGTTCTTGTTGTGTTATTGACTCAGATGGGAGCTTAAATATAGTCCTTGTTACTTTATCTTGTCTAGGAGATATTTGAAATTGATTAAACAGTTGTTTTTTATTTTTCTTTTTAGCACAGCTCACTTTACATGGAGCAAAAATACTTCCATCACTCAGGAAGTTAGAAAGGTATAGAGATTACAGTTCCAAGGTCTGAGCTGCTAATAAAGTTTCTGTCAGTACCGTATTTTGACTGCCTACCCTGTAATGGATAATGTTGTGTGTTCCCCAAAGCACACATGTGTACACACATGTACCCATACACACTCACACATAAGCAGTTCACTGCAAGGCGACCCTGTCTGCTTATGTTCAGTGGGCACTGACCATGTCGTAGTTATCAATCCCGACAATTAAGGTTTTATTCCAAGTTAATCATGACAGGGTTGTTTGCAATGTCATTAACATCCTTATTTAACTTCATTATAGGTCATTGATATATGATACAATACATGTTTTAAACATGTATAGGGGTGGGCAAGAGTAAATTTACAGTTGTGATTATGCAAAACAGTTTATTCTTGCATTATTATTTATTTATTAACTATTGTTTTATTTATTGTTATTAACCTACTTTTATCCACCACCTTATATGTATAAATAACTTATGTAATGTGAACTATGCAGCACATTTGTAAATGCAATGTGTTTAGGTTCTTTATTTACTTGTGATAATCTAATTAGCAGTCTTATAAAGAGAAATGAATCTTTTATGCCTGCCTTATATTTTTATTCTTCTAGTTTTTACAGATATTTTCTTGTTTTTTTCAAAATTCTTGCTCTATAAATTTGTGCTAGAATTCTCAATATTTTAATTTAAAAAATAAAGTTATTGGCAATAATTCTTAATCCAAAAATTGGTAAATGTTCAAAATTCAACTAGTCTTGTTAAACTGGTATCTTTAGAAACTTAATATTTTCTAATTAAAAATATATCAAATACACAATTACCCAAAACTTAAAATCATCACCTACACATAATTTTACCTTGGTTATTTATTGCTAACATAACAGTCATATAATATGATGCACTTCATATGATTTCAAATCTCTTAAACTTGTTGAGATGTGTTTTATTAACCAGCATATATTGTATTTTAGTAAATGCATCTTTGTGTTTTTAAAGAAAATGTATTCTGCTGTTTCAGCATGTAAGTGCTACAGTTTTCCATTAGGTCAAGTTGCTTTATAATATTTTTGAAGTGCTTTTATTCATACTGAATTTCTGTGTCCTTTTTCTATAATAATGAGAGAGGAAGTTAGCAGTCTCCACCAAAATTGAGTATTTGTTCTCTGAGTTTTGTTTCACTTAGAGAATAGCTCCTTTATGTCCATGTAAAATTCTTTGTACTCACATTGAATTCACCCTATAATTTACTATGTCTTTACTGTTGAGAATACATTTTTTTTAAATTTGAAATACATTTTACATGATGCTAACATTCCATGGCATTCATCTTTGGTTTAAAGTTGGGTATTTCCCTTTTATCTAATCTGATATTCTCTGATCACAAGTTACCATATACCACAAAGCTTGACCTCTTTACTGTGTGGACCCCTAGGGTGATTTTAGAAATACATTTAGATAATATTATTCACAAATATGATGTAGGTCATGTTTTGGCCATTATGTTATACTAATTTTCAATTTAAAAATACATCAAACATATAATTTCAGAAAACAATAAAACCTTAACCAAGATGTAACAGGGGTTAACATTTATCCTTTGTTTATGAACTTTTTTAAATTTTTAGAGAAATAGCTGAGTTTGCCCATAATCCTTTCCTTCTCCCTTCTGAGTTATAATAACCATCACTATGAAGGAAATGAGAAATAGAAAATTCAAAGGCTAGTTCTATTGCAGGAAATTGTTGTTTCCATTACCTGTTTTGATTACTCTCAGATATATAAAGTCATGGAACTAAGTTTTGCCATCCATCTTGAGAGGCCATACTCAGGTTGCAATGTATCTACACCAATTCCCTAATTTCAAAGAGAAAACATAGGCTGAGGGGAATATTGACTAACTCAATGCCATCCAATCAATAATAAATTAGAGACTAGACCCCAAGTGTCATAAAAATTTGTCAATGCCCATTGCTCTGACCACCAGAGACATGTGTGCTACGGGTAGTGATATTTCAGGCAGCATGCTTTCTTAGTTTCCTTCCTACAAGGAGTAAGCAACTTAATTAAGGGTTTTCTTCTATCTCTTCCCTAAAGAAAATGCAGCGAACTTCAGAATTCTGTGCTCCGAGGGTTGGATTTGTAAACAGGTTGGATTTATAAGCCCCTGGGGGACGGTGCTATGACAGAAGATTAGAATCATTAACTCAGCTTTGGGATCTCTGTTGCTGAGGTCTGATTTAATTTAATGTGGTGGCTCAGCAGACAGCCACAATTTCAGTTTTCCCAGATTTTAGCATTACATGTATGATGGTTATGGCTAGGGAACTGCACTTCCCTCAAAGTTTCTCCTTAGCCATTTGCACCCAACTGAATTTTTACTTAAGATTTTATTTATGAAGAAAAAAAAAAACAGCAAATGGCCAGGTGTCAAAGGTACTTTTTCCCTTTTAGTACATCCTTGAATCCATGCATTTAACAAACATATGTATTAAAGTCTGTCTAGATGTCAGCCCTGACAAGAATTGAAGAGATATAATAAGAAAGAGACAGTGGCAAACATCAATCATATAAGTAAAGAAATACAGAGTATAGACGATAAATTGTTGAATGTAGACTGGACTTCCTGGGGTGGAAAGAATTATAACTGAGTGTTAAAGGAGAAACAGGATTTCTTAATAGAGAAAAAGGGGAAGGGCATAGTAAGGTGAATACGTAGTGCAGAACTTCCCTGAGCTCGGGGCACTTGTTTCATTTTTGGTAGTCCCATCCTTCAGGCTCCTTCCCATCTCACCCGCTGAACTTCTTGTTGACACTGCACTGCCTTTAACCACACTTGTCTCATTGGCCTATGGAGTAGCCTCTGAGCCCTCCCATGGAGCAGTTCCCTGGTGGGATTTCTTACATAGCACATCTACTTAATATTGCCATTTCTTTGAGTATTTCCATCTTTTCTTCCACCATCTGCCAGGACCCTTGCTTTTCTACATTTTTGGAGCTGTCATAACTTCATATCAATATCTTTGCCCAGGATCTTCGGCAAAGAGTCAGATTCTGTTATCTATGAGAGCGCATTGGTATTGATAGAATCTACTGAATGTATGTTACACCTTGTTTGGTCTGGCACCCTCAGAATCCAGTCTTGTGTGTATTCTCCCAGCTGCTGCCAGTGTACCCTTGCTAAGTGCCTTAGAGCCTGGGATTGATTAGCTTTTAGATAATGGTCTCCCTTAAGAGTAGTGGTGTCTGCACATGGCCTAAGTTAGTGGAATTAGTAGATCAATATAAATAGCTGGTAAATATACTTAAGTTGCTGTAGACATAGATTGACATTTATTTATAATTAATATAAAGACATAGTAAAATATATAGGCATTTCAACTCAAAATGGTATAAAATCATGAAATTTAGGATGGTATGGATTAAGGAAAAAAATAAAGGAGAAATAATGTGTATGGTCAGTTCCTACTGTCTGCCTTAGCTGTATCCACCTGATGTTCTAACCAATTTCCTAGGGAGAAGAAACAAGACAGTAATTTCAGAAATTTACTATACTTAAAATGCAGTCTCTCACTTTTTCTCTCCCTTGCCCTTCTATTGGTATGTGTACATTCATATTCATATCATCTAAAATTAACTTAAGTTCCATGGAAATGATTGTTTTTTTCTGGTCCATTTCTGTGATTTTACATAATATTGAATTTTTAAACTATTTTAATATAGATCAAAATGTATATTTAAATTGCTGACCATCAATGGCATCAACATTATGATGTCTCCAGTGGCAGAATGAACAGTTGACTCCTCTCATCCCCTGCAGAGTGTTGCTCCATCAGCCATTTCCTCCAAGGTTTGTCTCTTATTATATTATCATAAAAATGAGGTCAGAATACTGATCTTCAATTGGCCTGTCAAAAAAGCTTGATCTCTATTACCTGTGGAGCTTCCTAGACCAGAATGTGTCTTGACTCCCCCCACCCTCCCATTTCCTGAAGTTCAGGTACATCACTTCATTTCTAGTAAGCTGGAGACAAAGGTGAGAATATTATCAGAATTTCAATATTTATATAGAAAACATTAGATTATTCAAGTTTGAACTCTTAGTCTGAGGCTTTGATGCAACATTTTTTCTTAAACATTTTTTCTTTTTCTAAATTATAAGAACAAAATAATATTATTGAAAGTTATATAACTCTCTGCAACAGAGTAGAGGTAAAAAATCCTTACTCAAAACAATGTGTGTTTGATTGTTTTCCAACTACATGCGGTTATAACTAATTTTATTCTTTAGGGGATGATACCTTGACTCAGAGAAACAAGATTCTTAAACTCTGGTAAATTTTGTTATAAACTTTGGTGTTGAAGACCTCTGGATTGAAATCTGAGCTCTTTCACCTAGTAATTATGGGACTTAAGGAAAAACTACACTTTTGTCCCCCTGGCTGGTTTGGCTCAGTGGATTGAGCGTCGGCCTGCGAGCTAAGTGTCGCTGGTTCGATCTTCCAGTCAGGGCACATCAGAGAAGGAAAACTCTGACTCCAAAAAACCTCCGCTGCCTTGCGGCATACCTCTTCAGGGGAAAAGGCTAGGGGAGTAAACCCCGACAGAAAATCCGGAGCTGGAGTCCCTAAGGCGGTTTGACGTTGTAGTCAACACCGGCAACTCCTGCGGCGCACCTGAAGCCAAGCTGTATTGACTCCGTCTTTCCCTTGGACCCTTCGGCTGCGAAGAGAGGGGGGGTCTGCTGCATGGGCAACAGCAGACCCTCCATATCACCCTGCCCAGGCTCTGTAGCTTCAGCTTCACTGGAGAGGACACTCCAGCGTCATCGCAAGATGTCGATTCAACACGGGAGGAGACAGATACCGTGTCACTCCCAAGTCGGACTGCACAACCATTCTCGGCGGTGCAGATAGACTCTTAAGAAGCTACACCATCGTCTCTCGAGACGGACGGCTGCCGACGACGACACTTTTGTGTGACTGCTCCCTTATCTGTAAAGTCTGCCACTTGGGACCACTACGGATGAAATGAGATGATGTGTCATTGTTAGGTATATAATAACTCCTTTGTAAATGATAGTTTTACTATTATTTTATTTGATTAAATATAAAACACTAAATATGTAATAAAAATTTATTTTTCATGTTGATTTTAACATACTCTGAAGTGGATAAAAATATGCATGTAGGTATTTCTTAATATAATTTTTGTACCTTATTTAGCCAATGTTGTTGGCATTAACACTAAGATGGCTAATAGTACATTCCCACGGTGATTAAATACTATAAATTAATTTTATGGTAACATTTAATACTGATCATCTTTGAAATTTGGTATAAAATGTTAAACAATAAGTTAATCATATTACTCTTTATTAATTTCAGTAAGGTGCGGCTAAAAATAAAATCCAATATTAATTTAAATAAATTATATTTACCTGTACACAATTAATGAATTTATCTAAAATTTGAGAAAAAGAACCACACTTAGCAATTGACTTTCTAAAGACTTTTTATGTTTAATAAAAAATACTGGGTCAAAAAATATTCTCATCTCGCAATTTTGAATTTTGTTAAAAATAGTGTCTTTAGTCTTTAGTCTGTACATTTTTAAATTAGAGATAAGAAAACATCAAATAAAATATTCATTTCATCTCATTTAAAGGAAAACACATCTGCTTATTCTTGGATCTTAGCTTCAAAAACCACAGGGAATCTAACTGTGGGAAGAAGGTGGAATAAATTGTCAAGTTCCACACAGTCTTATGATTCATAAAATGTGTCACTGCAAACAATTCCAGAAAATGTGAAGATTCATTTATTTTTTATTATAAATATAATTTGTATTTATTGATGTATTTAGTTAGGATTTATATCATATTTTCTCTAATTTAAAACTATCTGAGAGGAGACTTCTGGCCAAGATGGAGGCCTTAGACTGATATGTTCCATCTCCCTCCATAACTAAGAAAGAATACAACTACTGCAAAACCAGAAATAACTGGAAGTTCCAGAAAATAAATGGAAGTCCAACAAATAAAGTTATAAAGAAGCGGTGCTTATCTAGATGGGTAGGATGGATGAAACCAGGGCAGAGAGGTCAAGCTGTGCTGTTCACATCAGCAGCAGTGCTGGAGGCAGGACAGTGGTAAGCACAGACACCCATATTTAAGTGGAGGCAAGAAGCACCTGGGGAGCACACCTGGCTGCAGACCAGACCCATCAGCTTGCTATTCCAATGCTGGGGAAGGCAGACCCCCATTGCTATGGACTGTAAGGCCCAGAGGGGGTGGGGATGGAGGAGGAGGCTCCTGGTCTCTCAGTAGAGAGAGAACAGCAGGAATCCATCTTGGACCCCCGCCCCCACAGAAGATGCCACAGCATGGTGAGAAGAATCATCAGGTTGTGACGAGTGCACAGGGCTGAATCCCCTATATAGCGTAGGAGATGTGACTTCCTTGCCCAGCAGGCGAAGGTAAACATAAAATGGTCAAGATGGCACAGATCATGATAGAGATCCTCGTGATACAGCTGACCAGACAGCAACTTTCTAATCTAATGAAGCAGCAGGTAGGAAAGCTTTCTGAGGCACAGTTCAGAGCTTTGGTTATAAAAATGCTTACAGACCTAACAGCAGATCTTAAACAAGATGGGGAAAAAATGAAGGCTAGTCCTGCTAAAATGAACAAAAACACATATGAAACTAGTGGTGAAGGAAAGAAAACCAGGGATCAAATCGACAATTTGAAACATAGGGAAGGAATAAAGAGTCAACCAACTCAGAAAGAGGAAGGAAAAGTGAGGAAAATGAGGAGAGGCTCAGAAACCTATGGAACAGCTGTAAGCAGGCCAACATCCAAATCATAGGATTGCCAGAAAGTGAATAATTGAAATAGAAATTGAAAAATTTTGTGGAAAAATAATAAAGCAGACCCTAACTTAGGGAAGGAAATAGACTTACAGGTCCAGGAAGCACAGAGAGTTCCAAAAAAACTAGACCCAGGGAGAACAACACCAAGGCACATTATAATCAAAATGTCCAAAATTAAGGATAAAGAGAGAATCTTAAAAGCAGCAAGAGAGAAGAAGAGAATTAGACTATCATCTGATTTCTCAAAAGAAACTCTGCAGGCAAGAAGGGACTGGCAAGAAATATTTAAAGGAAAGAAAAGCAAAAACCTACAACCACTATTACTCTATCCAGCGAAGCTGTTGTTCAGAATGGAAGGGCAGAGAAAGTGCTTCCAGGACAAAGTAAAACTGAAAGAGTTCATCAGATCTAAACCACTGTTATGTGAAATGTTAAAGGCATTTGTTTAGGAGAAAGAGGATCAGAACTATGAACATTAAAATGAAAACTCTATCACAGCAACCAACAACAGAAGCTAGGGAACCAAAACAAAGGCAAACTAAGTAGGCAATGAGAGTGGGAAAAGAATTATAATTATGGCAAAGATTTTGGGGGGAGGTCAGTTGGGAGAGGGAACGGGGAAATGGAGGGAGACGGTACAGAAATTAAGAAGCATAGTAAGAGGGAGTGGAGTAGACAGGAAGATGTTGAGAAGAACTATATGCACAACCAATGGGCATGGACTAAGTGGTGGGACAACTGGAGTGAGAGGGGTCAGTGGATGGAGGGGAACAAAGGGAAAAAAATTGGGACAACTGTAACAGCATAATCAATAAAGCATATATATTTTTAAAAACTAGTTGAAGTAGTGTCCTACTAGGTGGACTAAAATGAAGTAACAAGGATAAATTTGAACAGAGGACATTTGAGATTTGATTAGATCAGAAGGAACTGGGATTGTTGAGTGCATGCTGATGATCTTCAAACTCATCCCCCATGCTCTGGAATTCTCCCATGCACTGCAACCAGTAAGTGACACTATTTCCTACCACTGTTCTATGCTGTAGTCACTGAGTATTACACAACAACACATTTGCATTTACTTTATGCCAGACATCTAATGTCTCTGCATACAGTTGGAAAGATATGTGCTCTACAATACTAATGGCATCATTCTCCTTGAAGTCATTGTAAATTTGTATATTCGTTATGACATTTTCCTCCTAGATAGCAGGAAAATGTCTTGGGGAAGAAAAATATATTTTTAATATTCCCACAAAAATATTATATGGTAAATTGTGAACCTTCATTGTGCTTGTAGTGTTGAAATTGTTAGTATTGATTTTATCTTTTGTCTATAAGGAAATGTCATCCTAACTTTCAGATTTATAAATTGATTTTCCTAATGTTTGAATTGTTTAGGATCACAAAGATAGGGATTTACTGAACCAAAAAGAGAAGTGTATTAATTACTCATGTACATGCACCTATTTCAAAAAATTATCTGTATTCTGCTATTAAATATTGTCCTATCCTTACCTGTAGGATTGGTAACTTCCACATAATTAGTAGTTTTTATATACTGTTATATACTGAGCAGATGAATATTGAGTAGTTATCAGTCTTTAGCATTTTAATGAGAACAAAACTTTGATATCATATTTGTACTGTAGCCTGGAAAGTACATGAAGACTCTTGATACCTGGAAAAATTGAGTTAAGCATCAGTAATGATGATTAATGATGCTCTGTCACACATGTGGCATAGCATCTCCAAAATCAAGGTAAAGGTTTATCAACATACATTTTTCGTTTCATATCATTTATTTAGAGAAGAACATAATCTTGATAGGGCTCAATGTCAGAATGCATAGCACAGTTACAACTTCTCCACCTTTTGTAACTTCCTTTTTCTTTTTAATTGTATTTTTCTATTACCATTTATCCTCCTTATACCACCTTTCTCCCCACAATCATCAAACTCATGTCCACATCCATGAGTCTTTTTTTCTTTTTGCTCAATCCCTTCATCCCTCCCCACCCCATAGCTGTCATTCTGCTCTCCATTTATAAGTCCGTGTCTATTTTGCTTATTAATTCAGTTTGTTCATTAGATTTCACATATGAGTTAAATCATATGGTATTTGTCTTTCTTGGACTGGCTTATTTTCTTAGAATTATATTTGCCTACTTCATGCATGCTGTCACAAAGGGTAAAATTTTCTTCTTCCTTATAACCAAGTAGTGTTCTGTTATGTAAATGCTCCAGTGTGCTTTTATCCACTCATCTACTGGAATACTTGGACTGCTTTGATATCTTGGTGATTATAAATAACTGACATAAAAACAGACATGGAACAGAATAAAGGGCCTATAAATAAAGCATATATTTATAGTCAATTAATATTTAACAGAGGAAGCAAGAAGATACAATGGGCTAAAAACAGTTTATTCAATAAATGGTGTTGGGCAAATGGGAGTTATGTGCAGAAAATGAACTTGAGCATCTTCTTACACAACACAGAAGAATAAATTCAAAATGGATTAAAGACATAAATGTTAGACACAAAAATTCTAGAAGAAAAGATAGGCAGTAAAATCTCAGACATTGCTCATAGCAATATTTTATCTGATATATCTCTTCAGGCAAGGGAAACAAAAGAAATAAATAAACAAATGAGACAACATCAAAATCTGTGACTTTCTGTGTAAACTTTTGCTTATATTTGAGTATTTGCCTATGAGTTCTTTTAGCTAGCTCGAGGACTAAGATCTAACATCTGGGGCTGTTTGCCATTAACAGTTCTTCAATAATCATAGATCCGAAGTCACTGTCTTTCTATCAGAGGCTTCATGCAAACTTAGCCAGGTTTTTAGATAAAGTTGGGAAGTATGTAAACATAGAAGGACACATAATATGTTCATCTTCTGTGTGCTCATAGCCTTTAGGAGGTAACCATTGTGTAGTGTTTATGATCATAACATGTTAGAATATGAAAATATGGAAAATGGGATTCAGAGTGTCTAATTTGTTTAAAGTAAAACACTGAACAAGTAATACAAACAAAACCAAAGCATGTGTTTCTGATTCCCAGGATTCTATACATGTTATATGGTGCATATCATAGTTTGTGTAAAGTTCTTTCATTAAAAATTCTTTCAGATTATCCTTAAAACTGTAACTTAAACAGTTATAATTTGTATATCCACATGTTCACTAAGATTTTGGGATTACTTTCTCTTTAATATTTCAGGGAGAAAAATCCAAAGAGACTCCCTCACACACACACATGTGCACTTATATCCAAGACCACATCCATATTTCTGTGAATTCTGAGTCCCTTAGTCAAATCTCACTTTAATATCTAACTACTTTTGATATTTTTGAATTATTGTATATCTTCTCTTATGGACATTCTCTTTCTTCTTCTTATGAACCCAAATGCCAACAACCCAAGGTTGGTAGACTGTATATTTTTCAAATGAAGAATAGGAATGAAGTATTATGGAATGATACTAGATAATAAGATTTTAAAATTATAGAAACCCAAATAAAGAACAGTAAAAAATATGGAAACTATTATTTAAAATCATTTGGTTTGCTATAAAATAGAAATAGCTCATATGGTTTTCTTAGAATCAAGATAGGCTGTAAAAAAAATATCCACATTCAGCCCTCATTGGTGCTGCTCAGTGTATTGAGAGCCAGCTTGCCAACCAAAGGGTGGTTGGTTCAATTCCCAGTCAGTGCACATGCCTGGGTTGTGGGCCAGACTCCCGGTTGGGGACACATGAGAAGCAAACACACATTGATCTTTCTCTCCTCTTTTTCTCCCTTCTTTCTCTTCTCTCTAAAAATAAATAAATAAAATCTTTTTTAAATTTTCACATTCATAAAATATGTAGGCTTTTCAGATTGGCTACTTTCACTTAGTAATATGCATTTAAGGTTCTTCCATGTATTTTAGTGCCTTGATAACTCAATTATTTATAGTGCTGATTAATTTTTAAAGTGATAAATACAAAAAAATAATATTGTCAGTTACCTATAATGGATCTAAAGAGGAAAACAATGAAAAGACTATTGCAGAAATAAAATATGAATAAGAAATCCTGAAAGACTTGCTAAAATTGTAGAAAACTAACTTAAAGAAAACAAGGTCTTCATCAACTACACCAAGAGAGCCCATTTAAGCTCAAAGAAAAATCCATAGATACATACACATTCACGATGGGAATGACCTCTGAAGTCACAAAGTCCATTCTTTGGCTATTGAAGATTGTGTTCTACTTTGCTTTGCAATTTATTTTTCTTATCTGATTTACCACATCAGACAATATGAGCAGACACAGAATTAAATGGCCTTTACAGAGCACAATCTGCAATATAACAGTGCATAGGCCTGTCATAGTTGACTCACTCAGCAGAGTTCTTATAAATAGTCAGCAGAGAAGTCACCTAGAGAGGCTGTCCTGAGAGATGTCTAGTTGACTTCATAGACAGGAGCTAATTTGTCACCAATGATTTTTAAAATCCTTAGATAAGAATATCTACAAGCCAATGAAAGTTTTTAATTTTGGCAAAAATAAAAGAGACCGATGTGTTTCCAGTGCTAGTATTTCTTTACCTCTTCACTCATTTTAGTAATACTTTAAGTTTTATAGGTTTCTGAACAACACTGGACCTCCATAATGCCTTCTAATAACAAATGACTTTCTCAATATTACCATGTAATTTTTCCATAGGATGATCAAGGATTTCTGCAAAATCCTCTTTGATCTACTGGATAAACTGTTACCATATTCTCTTGAAATATAGTATTTGTGATAAAATGAGTGTGGATTTTAGATTCAGCGCAAGTCTCAGCTTCTTCCGTTATTTCAGAGTCACCTTCGTACATTTAGTATCTCTAGGCCTTCGTTCTTCCTTCATCATCCTACTCAAATATAAAACAATAACATTAATTATAAATGTGTTCAGCTACTCTAGCAACAACAAGTTATCACAGACATATGCAAACAGTATCAATTTTCTTACAAAAAATCCAGAAGTAGGGCACTGCAGTTGGTGATTGTGCTGCTTTTCCATGCGAGCAGAAATTCAAACTGTTTCTGCTTTCTTCCCTGTCATATCTAGTGTGCTGAATTCTATCCTACTGTTTGGTGTTTCAAAATCCTCAAGTGGTTTTTGCCACTACCTGTTCATTATTAGGGTTCAAGGTAAGAATCAAAGAAGAAAGTGCCATGCTTTCTCTTTCTGCCTCCTTTTGCTAGGAAAGCATTTTGTCAAATTCTCCCTGCCTCTGAGAAGTTGTCCCCTTAGTTATCACTGCACAGCCCTTGGCTTCAAGGAACACACATAAATCACAAAACATGATGATGTTAGCTATTTTTGATCAATCATGATATGTCACAATACTGGCAGAATGAGCGTAAGTGATGGTTAGTAGCAGCATATGCCACTTTCAGACTTTGAAGGACTTTTGTGAGGATTAAATAAAAATGTATGTCAATACCACCCCAAAAGTTAATGCTAAATAAATTTGAATGCATTTTCAATCATAACTTTAAACAAAAAGAGTGTTTCTAGACAAAACAAACAAACAAGTAAAAACATTATATGGACCAAGAATGCAGAATCAACTAGTACCAGGACAGAACTTCTGATCCTGTAGAAAAAATGCAGCACCTGAAGTTTAGAGAGATTACTTTTTTAATAGAGGGCAGAAACTGCAGCAGTTGGATGATATTACCAGGGTAGTAAACACTGAGAATTATCTGGAGTAAGATCCTTAAAGGGAGAAGCGGGTGTTCAAATATAGAGCAGAATATGAGAGGCGAGACTATACACAATCCCTGTGTGTCAGATATACAAACATAGGTTTAGACTGAATTAGAATGAGTTCTTTACCCATAGCAGTTAAGACTTGCTGGAGAAAAATGTCAGAGCCCACTGTATATCATCACTGTTGGTATCTTAGTCCATTGTACATTATTTCAGTGAGATGGTTCATATAATTTTAATTTTTTTTCAAGTATAGTTTACATTCAATATTACTTTAGATTCATTTCAGGTATATAGCATAGAGGTTAAAAAATTATATACTTTACATGTAGTCCCCTTGATATTTCAAGTATCCACCTAGCGCCATACGTAGTTATTACAGTATAATTGACTATATTCCTTGTGTTGTGTTTCACATCCCCACGACTATTCTGAGATTACCAATCTAGCCTTCTTAATCTGTTCACCTTTTTTCACCCAGCCTGCCAATTTTCCTCCCCTCTGGCAGCCATCAGTCTGTGTCTGTTTGGCTTATTCGTTTATTTTGTTCTTTATATTCTGCATATAAGTACAATCACATGGTATTTGTCTTTGCCTGATGTATTTCACTGAGCACAATACCCTATAAGTCCCTTCATGGTGTCACAAATGGAAAGATTTTGTTATTTTCTATGGCTGAGCAATATCCCACTCTATGTACCACAACTTCATTCATCTGTTGTTGCTTCCATACAAAATGTGGGTTTAAACAGTCTTATAGATTATTTGGCCATACTTATAAAATATAAATTCAAACACCCTCTAGAGATTATGTTATTATGTAGATGCTGGACTGTGTTAATCTTAGTTGGTCATTAGATGCAAGAGTCTTGAAATCTAAAACCTAGAGACTCCCACAGAATTCTGTGTTTCCCAAAACATTGCATCGATCCTTATATAGATCACAATTTCTCATTAGAAAAAGTATGTATAAATACTTAGGTGATTTTGACATTTCTTTCTCTCTATAATCCATGAAAGCTACTAGGATAGAAACTTCACAAGGTCATGGATCTTTGCTGTGTTAACTAACAAACTCAGTTCCAAATAGTTAGAACATAATTATTTGGTGTTTTTATTTAATGGGTAAATTAACAAAATTTTAATTATGTGCTTAATAGCAAATAAACATGGAAGTACACACACCCGCACTTACACACACAGAGCTGAGATATTCCTGTTTTTTAGAAACCTTGTCTTCTAGATCTCTAAATATGCACATGCAGTTCATAAACCTAATTAAATACTATCACTTTGAAGAAAGTGCCAAACATAAATTATGAAAAAAAAGTATTTGCTTGCAGAGAAAATAACTTTGATATTTGCTCATATTTAAGCATAGGTAACTTCAAGTAAACATACATTTAGGTAAGTTTTTTTCTAATAAATTCAAAAGGCAGTTAGCAAATGTTAATTAAGTATTTATGGCAATCAGCATGCACAGTAGGAAACTCTGAATGTAAAAAAAAATTCAACAATCCCCATGAGCTTTAAAAAGAGAGGTGATTCCCATAACTATTAATTCAAAATGTGCTGTGAAAGAAAAACCTGAGATTTCATGTAATTATTGAATTAGCCTTTCTAGTTCTTAGAACTGCCTTAGAAATCACTTAGACTATCTACTCCCATCACATGTCTTAATTCTCTCTGTGACATCCTTAACAAATAAGCCATTGGGTCTCTAACATTAAGCTTGAAATGTTATTGAGTCAAATATTACTTAAAGGTTTTTACCTTTTTTACTTGGACTTGATGCTTAAAGTCAACCCCAAATAGGAAAAACTCTATAAGAAAGTCAGCTCACAAATTTGCTTCTGCATTTGCTACAAATAATGTAGCCACATATGAAGTCTGTCCAGAAGATATCCACCCATATAATATGAAAAATAGAGAGTTTATTGAAGAAGATGCAAGGTATAAGAAGCATGAAAAAAATGTCTCAATAGGTGTAATGCATCAAATGAAGAGTACTTTGAAGATGACTGAAGTTTAAACATGAAAGAATAAATACACGACTTTTATCAATAAATTCTGATTTTTAAATGATTAAAAATTTTCAATGTATGCTATGTGTATTTTACCACATTTTTAAAAAGAGAAGAAATAAGCATATATATGGAGATTAAGTTTGGGGTTTCACAGAAGGCAAATATCTACTTTGTTGCAACTTGATGTAAGAAGAAGCATTCTGCATCTGGTGAGGCCTCCTACACAACACTCTCGTATATCTATGTACCGGTAGTTAAAGCTCATTGTTTTATTAGTTGGAACACTTCTGGTGCCTAATGATGTTTCTGTTAGGATATATTAGTGCTGAATTTTCAATATCACCCCATAAATTAAGCATCTGCCAAAACTCTTCAGTGGAATATTTTCTTTAGTTTTAAGAATCTTCATATTTATGCATAACTTATAAACTTGTCAAGGTGATTAGTACTTCCTTCACTTGAAAAATATATTTCTAATTCAAATCTTATAAAATCATATATTATATTGATAGAATTAATATATTCAAGAAAAATTTTTAAATAGAAATGTGTAAAAGTAGTTGGGAGAATGAGTCTCAAATCATGTATGACCATTGTACAAAATGCACCATATTTTTTATGGAAAAAAAATTTGTACTTTTCCCAAGTACAATTAAAATATTTCTCACTTAATGAAATTTTTATTAGAAGTTCTTGAAGGTGGCTTATTTTTTTTCAAACATACATGTTTTGTTGCTCTATAGCCCTCGGTTCCTCTATCGTATAACTGCATATGATCGGCACTTGTAAGTGTCCTTAATTTATTTAACCTGTAGAAAACAAATTGTTAACTTTTTAAGTTATTACTCTGTCAAGAGTGAACCTGGTTAAAGAGCCGGAATAATAAAACAACTATACATTCAGCATATAAGTTAGTAATTCTCAATTTACTTGGCTTGAGAAGATCTCTGGATAAAAACTGTATGTTTTTCTTTTGAGTATATATATCATCTCCACACCATTTCGGGGGATTGGTGGATTTCCAAATCCCCTGAAATTCAAACACTGTCTCAAGGTTAATAACCTCTGATGTTTAGAGATAATTTTCCTATTTATACAAGCATAAAGGTCTACATTCAATTTATTTAATAAGTAGCAGAACATGAATGTATATGCTAAATGGAAGAGATATAAAACACAAATAAACATATACTTCTTTCAGCAATTTGAAGATGTTTTTGGCTTATTCTATTATGAAACAGTACTAAATTTAGGCTGTCAACTAGAAACAAGTACAAGAGGCTTATGACTATATTCACTCTACTTCTTTAATTTATTTTGGAAATATTTAGTTTAGTCTTACTCTAGTGAGACAGCAATGAACAAAATAAACCTGACTACTGATGTCATGGCCCTTGAATTAAAAGCCGAAAGATGTTAATTAGCAGGTGAGCCACTGAATATATTGTTTTAAATTACAAGTTTTGTAAGAAAAAGAAAAGGAGGTGAAAGAGAATGACTGTGAGGGGGTTTCTTTTAGATCAAGTGATTAAGAAGGAGGCTTTAAAGAAGATGATAATTAAACTAAGACCCCACAGATGTGAAAGACAAATCGGATGTTGTGATATAGTAATAAATACTTATTTTGGTCTCTGTCCCCAACTACTGGTCAGAGTTCCTTAAAATCTTTATAATTTCTTAAGCAATAAAGATTCTATGAGCATCTTTTGTTCTAATATTTGATCTTTCACTGTATTCTTGACAAAGAATTCCTACGTCCCTTGGAATTTCCTGGATAAGAGGAGCATCTTTTGTTCTTATGAGGTAACTCTTGGCAGGCTACTGCATAGCTTAGGATGAAGGCTGGTCACCAGAAAGACCAAACCATGATTAGACGCTTGGAACTTTCAGCCCCACCCTTGATCCTCTGGGGAGGAGAGAAGAAATGGATATTGAGTTAATATTGATAATAGATCATACCTACACAATGAAGCTCCCATAGAAATCCCTGAACTGTGGGGTTTGGAGAGTTTCCTGGTTGGTGAACATACCCTCGTGTAAGTGGTTGGCACATCCTAACTCTACGGAGACAGAAGCTTCTGTGCTCAGGACACTCCCAGACCTCACCTTATGTATCTCTTCATGAGGCTGTTCATTTGTATCCTTTAAAATATCCTTTGTAATACATCAGCAATAGTAAATAAACTGTTTTTATTGGGTTCTATGACCCTGGCTGCTCTAACAAATTATCAAACCTGAGGAGGCAGTCAGGGAATCCCTGATTTATAGTCAGTGGAGAACGACAGGTGACAAGCTGGACTTGTGGTAGGCATCTGAAGAGGGGCCAGGTCAGCGGGACTGATCACTCAGCCTGTGAGGTCTGCACTAACTCCAGGGTGATAGTGTCAGGACTGAAGTGAATTGTAGGGTATGCAGCAGGTGTCAGAGAATTGCTCAACGTGGGAAAACACCCACAGATCCTGTGTCACGTGGGCCGCGAGTGTGAGCATAAAGGGAAACACATGAGTTTCTCCCAGAATAGATATTGCAAAAGAGCATCCACGCAGAGAACAGCAAGCACAAAAACTCAGGCGGAGACCATTCAGACCTGCCTCGGTTACAGAAAGAAAGCCAATGTAACTGCATATGGTTACCATGGGAGCACAGGGTCGAAGGGAGGCAAGAGTTAGAGGCTAAGTCAAAGCTATTGTATCATGATAAAGAGTTTGCTGCTTAAGAATCTGAACTAGGTAATAATAAAAGAATGGGCCTGTTTGCAGTGGACCTTGAGGTCAGAAAGTCCCTTTATCACATTGGTTGGTATGACTCAGGGGATTGAGTGCTGGGCTGAAAACCAAAGTGTCGCTGGTTCAATTCCCAGTCAGGTCACTTGCCTAGGTTGTGAGCCAGTTTCCCAGTTGGAGGCCTGCAAGAGGCAACCACATATTGATGTTTCTCTCCCTCACTTTCTCCCTTCTTTCCCCTCTCTCTAAAATAAATAAATAAATAATTTTTTTTTTTTTTAGTTTCTATTATGAGTTTTAATGATAAAACACATTCGCACTACAAATACTAATATGCAGAGGGAGCTAATCAGCAGAATAAAAAAATAGATTGGACAATAATGAGAATTCAAGATATTATGAAATTTAAACGATGTTACAAATGAAAAAATAAAAATAAAAGGAATCAGTAATATGTCCCTAGATATACTCTGAGGCTGCCTAATGTTCTTTTCTGATTCTAATTATCATGAGTCTTATGAGAACAAATATTTTCCCCTAATTTTAAAATGAATAAATATGTAAGAAAGGATAGAGGACACAAGATATGAGTAGGAAGGAAGATTCTAGAGACAAGAAAGGATGAGAAGAGACAAGAAAGGCTGAGAAGAAACTGCCAGAGGAATAGAAAATTACAAAAATGTTTTGCCAATAAAAAACATTAATGAAAAAAGACTTAAACTATTAATTAAACACTTAAAACTCCTATTAAGAAAACAACACCAAAAGACACCTGAAAGTACAGTATTTGGATGATGCGGTAAAAATAAATAACTTGAGAGAAAATACTAAAAAAGAGATTTCTACCACAGCTGAAATAAACAGTGACAACACTCCCTAAGCTTCATTGGACTGTGAATTACCAACACCCAGTGAAAGAATTCAAAAGCATTCTGGTGAATGACCTGAGAAGATGGAGGGGAGAGAAATTACTGTTTATTGATCACATATATTGGAGCAGATATTTTGCATTATAGCCTCATTAAGGACACAGGTCTGGAGGCTGATTTACCAGCTGTGTGATCTTGAGCAATTTACTTTCAGTCTGTGCTTCCATGTCCTTACAGTGATGTGGACTTTCAGGTCTTATCTTGTAGGGTTTGGATGAAGTTGAACTGTCTTTAACATGGTACCTGGCACACAGTAAATACTCCATAAATGTTAACCATTATTATCAGTATCTTTCTTAACCTTCACCATAACTCCATGAGGTAGGTTTTATCAACTTGATTTGATAGATGAGGAAAGGGAAGTTCAGGAAAGCTGAGATTACTAGATGCAGACTACCCTGGGGCATGGTAGCTCAAATGTTAATATCTAGATCTGCCAGTTCAACATCCCATGGTTTCCCCACTGAGCCTTGCACAGTAACAGGATCTACAATGCCCTCTTCATCTGCATGGAGTCAGTATGTAGACACAATTCCAAGATGGTCTGACATTTTTCACACAGAAAAGAAAAAAAAAAAAAAAAAAACTGCCAAGAATTTCCTCAGGAAATTCTGCCAAGAAAGGATGCTACCTGCACAGTTATTTCAGAACCTGGTTTACAGAGATACAAAGAATAACCAAAATGTGAACCTTATAGATCAAATGTTAAAGCTCAGATGGAGGGCAGAAGAGAAATGCTGTCTTTCAAGAGGCATCACTGTGTGGTGAATTCACTACACATGAGAATCTGTCCTACAGTCTTTCAAATTTTGTCATCATCTCAAGAGGAGATTTAACTCTTAGAGACAAACTAATATTGACAAAGATTCTCAACCCTCAAAGGAAACATCTTTGAAATATTAAATGCATTTACACCAAATCTCATTTTACTCTTTCTATCAGAGCATTGAATCAAAGTGAGAAAATGGCAATTGTAATAAATTTTGTATCACAATGCACTAATGCCTACTCTTGAAGGAAGATATTTGCAAGCTTAATGAAAACATTTGGATAACACAACAGAATCTTTATAATTTTACTTTGCATTTATAATTTCTGTACCAGCAAATTTTGAAAAAAATCTATATCTACAGGACTCTTAGGAGGTCAGTCATATAAATTTTCTTAAAAAATAGCAAAAGCTCAAAATGGTTGAAAAATCTCAAGAAATATTACTAAAAGAATGCAAGAATGCAGAAGAGATAGCAACACATGTTTAAAATTTAGGCACATTATCACGAAATAAATTCTGAAATGAAGAAGTCAGATATTATATGCCTCTAATAACATTTGCTTGGGGGTTAACACAGAAGTAACCCAAAGAACAAAGCCATTACATGGCAATTAATTTCGTACAAAATGTTAATGACTCAATTTGTTAAATGTAAAAAACATTTTGGAGATTCTCTCATGATTTAAAATCAAGGAGTTAGTCATCAAACCCTGCTGGATGACAGGCAGTTATGGCAGAACAGCAAGAAGCTGCAGACAGAGCAGCACATCATAAATCAGTCATTAAAGTACACACATATGCAAATATTTTCATGGTCATAAGAATTGCACAGAAGGATATTGCAGCCCTAAAGTTTTCACTTTTTTTAGGGTGAATGGTCCAAACAAAGGAATATTAATATTTTAAACATCTATGTTGTGCTAAGCAATATCATAATCTCCTTAAATATATTTTGGTTGTTGAATATTTGAAAGCTTTAATGGAAGGGAAACCTACATCAAATAGACTTCATCTAAGAAATGAGATGTAATTAAATACATAATTATTTCATTCAGTAGAGACTATATGATAATTTACACTCTCAGCTACAAATATACATTCTTTTATCTTGAAATGTTGGCTGAATCTTGGTTTAGTATCAGCTAAAACAATTCTCTAGAAAGACTAAATTTCTGAAAGTTATTTAGTAAGAAAGAAGGGGATCTATATAGCAGAAGGAACCAAAACTTTGCTCTATGGTATCAATTAATCCAAACAATAATTTTCAATATATAATTTTTTATTAGGCTATATTGAATAAATCTATCTTAATGTATCTGTTTCACTGGATTTTTGTTAGTTAAAAATTTAGGGAAAAAAGTTCTGATCTTTTTTAAGCTCTATTTCCAAATGTATCTATATATTTCTAGCATGCATGGATTTGTTGCTTATTTCCATTTTGAAATATAAATTGTTGTGTTTCAGTTCTGTGGCAATAAAATATTTCCAAAAGCAAGCATAGTCTATAAAATTGAACTAGGTGTGGTTACTTTTAAACAGACTAAATAACAAAAGAAATTTTTCTACTTCCCCCCAATATGTTAGTTAAGAAATCGGACTTCCGGCCAAGATGGAGGCCTAGACTGACATGCTCCATCTCCCTCCACAACTGAGAAGGAATACAACTACCACAAAACCAGAAATAACCAGAAGTTCCAGAAAATAAATGGAAGTCCAACATATGAAGTTATAAAGAAGTGGTGTTCATCCGGATGAGTAGGAGGAGTGAAGCTGGGGTGGATAGGTCAAGCTGTGCTGGCGGCGGCAGCAGTGGCAATGGCGGCAGGACAGCATAAGCACAGACACCCATATTTAAGGGGAGGCGAGAAGAACCTGAAAGCACCCCCAGCTGCAGACCAGACCTGTCAGCTTGCAATTCCAATTTTAAGGAAGGCAGACCCCATTGCTTTGGACTGTGAGGCAGTTCAAGGGGGTGGGGATGGAGGAGGAGGCTCCTGGTCTCTCAGCGGAGAGTGAACATCAGGAATCCATCTTGGACCCCTACCCCTACACAAAATGCCACAACGTGGTGATAAGGGTCACCTGGTTGTGACAAGTTCATGGAGCTCCACCCTCTATAGCATAGGAGGTATGACAGCCCCACCCAGGAAGCAAAGGTAAACACAAAACTTCCAGGATGGCACAGATCATGATAGAGATCCCAATCACACAGCTGACCAGACAGCAAATATCTAATCTAATGAAGCAGCAGATAGGAAAGCTTTCTGAGGCACAGTTCAGAGCTTTGGTTATAAAAATGCTTACAGACTTAACAGCAGATCTTAAACAAGATGGGGAAGGAATGAGGGCTAATCCTACTGAAATAAATAAAAACACATACAAAACTAGTGGTGAGGGAAAGAAAACCAGGGATCAAATCACCAAAATGGAACATAGGGAAGGAATAAACAGTCAACCAACTCAGAAAGAGGAAAGAAAAGTGAGGAAAATGAGGAGAGGCTCAGAAACCTACAGGAAAGCTATAAGCGGGCCAACATCTGAATTATAGGGTTGCCATGAGGTGAAGAAGAAGAACTAGAAATTGAAAAATTATGTGAAAAAAATAATGAAGCAGAACTTCCCTAACTTGAGGAAGGAAATAGACTTACAAGTCCAGAAAACACAGAAAGTTCCAAAAAACTGGACTCAGGGAGAATCACACCAAGACACATTATAATCAAAATGTCAAAAATTAAGGATAAAGAGAGAATCATAAAAGCAGCAAGAGAGAAGAAGAGAATTATGTACAAAGGGGTTCCAATAAGACTATCAGCTTATTTCTCAAAAGAAACTCTGCAGGCAACAAGGGACTGGCAAGGAATATTCAAAGTAATGAAAATCAAAAACCTACAACCTTGATTACCCTATCCAGTGAAGTTGTTGTTCAGAATAGAAGGGCAAAGAAAGTGCTTCCAGGACAAAGTAAAACTGAAGGAGTTCATCAGATCCAAACCAGTTATATGAAATGTTAAAGGGACTTGTTTAGGAGAAAGAAGATCAAAACTATCAATATTAAAATGAAAACTGTATCACAACAACCAACAACAGAAGCTAGGGAATTGAAACAAAAGCAAACTAAATAGACAACAAAAGTGGGAAAAGAATTATAGGTATGGGGAGCATTATGGGGGGAAATCAGCAGGGAGAGGGAAGGGGGTAAAGGTGGGAGTAGGTACAAGAATTGAGAAGCATAGTAGGAGGGAGTAGAGTAGACAGGAGGATGTTGAGAAGAACTATATGCATAACCAATGGGCATGGACTAAGTGAGGGGACAACTGGAGGGAGGGGGGTCATTAGGTAGAGGGGAACAAAGGGAAAAGAAATTGGGACAACTGTAACAGCATAATCAATAAAGCATATTAAAAAAAAAAAGAAAGAAATCCTGTATTTTTCCAGCATCCAACACTAGATGTGTTCTAGTTTGGGTTTTATATGCTTAATTATCTTTTTTAAAGTCTCACTTTTAGTTCAATAATTAATCTAACAGATATAGATAGGAAAGAATGAGGAATTAGAGACATAATCTAGCACCGTCATGAGCAAAACTAACTAAGCTTCTATATGTCTGAAGCCATTTTTAAGTCTACAGGGTGATTCCATTCCCTTGTGCCCTGCCATATACTGCTTTAAATCTTCTAACATAGTTCATTACCTTTCTCTGTATGCCAAACCTAATGTAGCCTTTAAGATTTAGTTCTCTGACTGGCTTATTTCACTTAGCATAATTTTCTCCAGGTAAAGACAAATGTCATATAATTTCACTCATATGTGGAATCTAATGAACAAACTGAACTAACAAGGAAAATGGGGACAGATTCATAGATAGAAAGCAGGATGACAGTTAGTGGGTTGGTGGGAGAGTGCAGCAATTGAGCAAAAAGGAAAAAGGACTCATGGGCATAGACAACAGTGTGGTGATTGGTGTGGGGTCAGCATAAGGGGGCTAAATGGTAGTGGAAAAACATACAATAAGTATTAAATTTTAAAAGGCATCAGTTGAAACTACTATCCTCACTTGTGTAGACTTTGTACCTGTTCATTCCTACCACTGATTCCATATCACTTAATAGAAATTTCTACGTAATAATTATCATTTTTATAACAATTAATGATGTCAAAGACCATTTTTCCACTCAACTATGTTTCTTGGGGATAGAGATGATCTTCAGTGACTCGCAAAGATACTGGCATGTCTCATGACCAAGAACTATTTCTTTTAAGCATACAAGGGACGTTCTGTCACAGAGATATAAGTTCAGAAATTACCTTTGAGCCTCATGTAAGGTCATTTTCCTTAGCAGAGGGAGAAGATCCTTTAACTTGCCTTTAAGTAGTTATTTCTTCCTCTCCTCTGAACCACTACAGGCATCTTTCACTTGTTCTCTGTTATCAGGCCATGTCTCTCCTGCAAAACCAAGATGATGGTAAAAAACAGCATAGCATTTATGTTGAGATTATCTCCAAAAACATAACTATAGTAAATTTATTAACCTTTTAAACAACAGAAAACTCAGTGTTCCATCAACTCTGAAATAGCATCAAAGAGCATATGTTAACAAGCATATATTGAATATAAACAAGTCATAAATATTGTAAAACATATATGATTGCTTTATTTGTCCTATGAAAATATACATTTCTTAAGTCTTTTTTTTTTTTTCCATGATGGACTTAAAAGCCAACCTAAGCATGTATGCCACCTTAATGGCAAAATTGACTTCACGTCAGATTGTGCTTTCCTCTCCCAACTCCAAAACAAATAATGGCCCAGAATATTTCTGTTGGAGAAAACCTGTATTATGGTCCTTATTCTAATTGTCCCCTCAACCAGCCCTATAGTTCCATGTGCCCGGGGACAGTTTTTTGTTTTGTTTTTGTAAATGAAACCAATAGGCTATATTTACCCAGAGCAGAATTGTATATATAAACAGGATGTTGCAAAAAAAATGTAACCACAATTTTTCAACGTTCACAATAAACTGCATAAATGTATTTTTTTATTCTTAGTGCCTGTTTTCAAACTGATGACCATTCTGGTCTAGACATTGCTGGCAACGCAAAGCAATGGAATCACACACATCAAGAATCATTTTATTTGGCATCTGGGCACATTCTCTTTCAATGGTTACTCGTAATTCTTCAATAGTTTTAGGTTTTTTAGCATAAATTTTATTCTTGAGAAATCCCCAAAGGAAAAAATCTAGTGGTGTGAGGTCTGGTGAACGCACAGAGTAACCTACAAGACCCCTTCCCCCGATCCATCTGTTTGGCAGGTTCTCATTAAGATAGGCACTTACATCATGATGGTGATGTGGTGGCACTCCATCTTGTGGAAATAAAAGTCCTTATTATGAAAATCTTCGTGAATATGTGTCATGGCTGACTCCTACACTAAATTCAAATTAAGTGGTACCAGTTACAGTACGTGCAAGCAAGAAAGGGCCAATTAATCCAGGAGCAAATAAGCATCATAAGTCCTGTCTCTGCACTTTTCCCATGTTTTCATATGTTCAATAGCACTTCAAAGTAAACTTTCTTTGTTCAAAACTTAATCTGGTCTCAGCCACAATTTCTCAATGGTTAAATCTAAAACAAACAAACAAAAAGTTAAGCAAGTTACCAGTTATTAAAGTGTGGATACATTTTTTTTGCAACATCCTGTGTGAGTGTGTGTGTGTGTGTGTGTGTGTGTGCGCGCATCTGGTGTGTATATAGTATTTCATGTGGAAAAAACAGTTTCATTTAGAGAAAGCATGCCTGGGTTAATCAGATGTTGTGGTACCATTCAACCATAAAAACTCCAGACATAGATGCTAAAACAAAACCATATTTGGGGGTTCTGAGTCTGGTTAATAGTAAGGATACCAAGACCAAAAGTCTGGAGTAAATCAGTGGTAGCAGGGAGGAGACGAAGTCAAGGTCACTGGGGATCAGTGTTGCATAATCTAACAAGCTCAATGATGCAAGAAATGCTGGTGTGCAGTAAGGAAAGTAATAATAAAATAAGCCATCTCCAAGTTCCAATGATACATGAAAGCCTAGGAATATTAGCTAAATTTCCATACCTCATATTTTCTCCTCAAAAAATTAATTCATTTTGTTTTTATATATCCAAAACTCTTATGAATTAATTGTAGAAAGATTATATAATTATATCTCTTGGTACAGATATGGAAAATGAGACATAAGGAAGCTAAGTAACTTATAAAAAAAAAATATGGGTTAATAAATGCTATAGTCCAGATTCAACCATGAACATAATTTTCCAGAACTGTGCAATTTTCCATTATGCTATATCAAAAATGGTATGACCTGGCTGCTGTGGCTCAGTAGATTGAGCGTTGGCCTACGAGCCAAGTGTCGCTGGTTTGATTCCCAGTCAGGGCACATTACTAGGTTGCATGTCAGGTCCCCAGTTGGGGGCACGAGTGAGAGGCAACCACACAGTGATGTTTCTCTCCCTCTCTTTCTCCTTTCCCCTCTCTCTAAAAATAAAATAAACAAACAAACAAATAAATAAATAAATGATTTTTTTTAATGGTATGAACAGTACAGATATTCTCTTATGTGCTTCTACTATAACTGATCATGTAAGGTTGGCAACAGGTTTCTGGAGAAATACAAATATTGCTTTGTTGTAAAAAGAAGGGAAGAGAGTTTATAAGTAGAGAGAGAATTTGATGTAACAGAAGGGCTCTTTCAAAACTTAACTGCCCAGTGAAACCAAAATAGATTTCATGTATAACTCTGTTTCGTACCAGATAAATAGCATAGATCAGGACCAACTCTGCCACCATATAGTCCTGGGCTCACAACATGTATTTCTCAGTTCCTTGAGATCCAAGGAAAGGAATCACCTTTAAAATTCACTTTATTAAATTATAAGAGGATAACTACCTACCTTTAAGAGTAAGAAAGACTTATTTAGAATTTATGGTAAATATTTTGCAAATTCAAGCTTTTCAAGAAATAATCGTTTCTTCTTTCAAAATTGTTATTGTTGTAATAGTTCCATGAAGTGAAATAATCGTCGTCGTCGTCGTCGTCGTCGTCGTCGTCGTCGTCGGCAGCCGTCCGTCTCGAGAGACGATGGTGTAGCTTCTTAAGAGTCTATCTGCACCGCCGAGAATGGCTGTGCAGTCCGACTCGGGAGTGACAGTGTCTCCTCCCGTGTTGAATCGACATCTTGCGATGACGCTGGAGTGTCCTCTCCAGTGAAGCTGAAGCTACAGAGCCTGGGCAGGGTGATATGGAGGGTCTGCTGTTGCCCATGCAGCAGGCCCCCCCCTCTCTTCGCTGCTGAAGGGTCCAAGGGAAAGACGGAGTCAATACAGCTTGGCTTCAGGTGCGCCGCAGGAGTTGCCGGTGTTGACTACAACGTCAAACCGCCTTAGGGACTCCGGCTCCGGATTTTCTGTCGGGGGTTTACTCCCTTAGCCCTTCCCCTGAAGAGGTATGCCACAAGGCAGCGGAGGTTTTTTGGAGTCAGAGTTTTCCTTCTCTGATGTGCCCTGACTGGAAGATCGAACCAGCGACACTTAGCTCGCAGGCCGACGCTCAATCCACTGAGCCAAACCAGCCAGGGGTCATGTAAGTTAGAAATAATAATAATAAATAATAAATAAGAAATAATAATAATAAATTATCAACATAAAATCAAAATTTTTATTAACACTGAAAGATGCTAACATAGATGTCAAGAAAGAAATGCAAAATTGATCACAAATCTAAACTGCTCTTCATTAAAGTTCAAGAACAAATGAAGAATAACATTTTATTTGAGTGCCAATTTATTGTAATTAGAAAACAGAAGTAATTATCGCTTACATTTATGCAGTTTAGAATAAATAGAGTTAAGAACTAAAACAAACCCTAGAATCAGTGTTCTAGAACCAGAATTTATTTGACTTTGTTTTGTGTCAAGAGTGTATATCAGTAGAACAACATTTTTAGAGTAAAACTAACAGTAAAAGAAAAGAGAAAGAACAATACATAAAAATAGTACTAATTGAAAAAAATTCCTTTCAAATGTGAAAATGCATAACATTGAATAAGAACACTCATTTTCTCCAAAGTTAAAAGACTTAAAGATTACTTTATTCATACTTTGTCTTAGTTCTGATTCAATCACTTTAGATATGGAGATAATAGAAAATAATATGTATGGAAATTTGAAAGAAAAAAATCAGGTCTGCAGCTAAGCAAAATGGTGAAGTCTTAATCCCAGAGATCTACTTACAGTGCACTTACATTAGAGAAAGGAAGGAGGGAGGGAGCAAGGGAAGGAGGGGAAGGATAGGGACAGAGATGGAAGGAGATAGATTGAGAAAGAATGTTTTCACAAGTGTAGATAAATTATTTCTTTAAACTATTCACTGTTCTAAAAATATAGTGAAGGTCATAGTACACAGAGTTCCATTGGCAGGATATCACATCCTTTTAAAAAGGTCTGTCTCTAACTGCCCTCCATCATCCAACTTAAAATTGCATTTTGTTTGTGATATCAGTTACCCTTAATTTCCAAGCAAACACTCAATTAATCTTAAAGTTCTCTACACTTCTGACCTGGTTTGTCTAAATATAGGATGCACCAAAACATTTTTGGTTAATGTCCAATCAGGAATATATTTTATTTTTAGGGTGAAGTTCAATATATTAAGCATGTACATCATTAGCAACCTATTTGGTACTGATTATCTGAGAGATAAGAATAAACTTACATTTCTAAAACTATACAGAGCACCCTAAGAATGAAAAATAAAAGTTCTGTGTTGAAGATTGATAGAAGCTAATATGAGTATTTTCAAGATACTCATTTCACATGACAATTTCAGTCCATAAAAATTTTAAGTCTGAAATTGGGGGAAAAAGGCACAACTGTAATTGAAAAACCAAAAGAAAAAAAAAAAATTAAGTCTGCAGTTCATGTTCTATACTGATTTCTAAGTTCTCACTTCCAAGAAGCACATTCACACACTATTCTCTATAAACAGTTCATATTCCATTCCTAAAGGAATGTAAATATTTCACTCACTTCAGTCTCAACAAATGCCTCCACTAAAGAACCAGAGAATTTGCTCACCTTTAAAATGCAATTCTTCATACTGTGTACTTTCCCATTAGAGTAGATTTATCTCTAGAGAGGTTAAGGATGAATATATGCAGGCTACTTCTGCCTTAAAAATTGAAAAATATTTTACAATAAGCATTATTCTCTTACCACTTGGGAATGAGTTGCTACAATCATTCAGTTACATTTTGAGCACCTAGACAATAAGAACAATTCTCTGGAACTTTACAGTTTTAATAAAACATGCATAGGTTGCTTGTTGGAAAAATATTGATTATATGTGTATTTAGAGATATATAAATGTTTTATCTGAAGTACAAGATATCATTTTCAAGCAGTTTGATAGGAAATAGGCAGTTTAAATATCAGTAATAGCCTTTAGTTAATGTGAGTAGTGCCTTTCATCTAAGTTTTTCTTGACTCTAATTATTTATATTTTATGGTATAACCATTGAACCAAATTTTTTAGGAGATTTAAATTATTGTTGAAGAATGAGCTAATATAATTATTCTTTAGAACATATTACTTGACATCCATACATCCATGAAGGTCTCCTAAAGAATAATAAAAGCACAATGTGTATACACACAGACTCTGTCTAGAAAAAGTCCAGCCATTGTTAATATAATGAGGGAATGATTTGTGAAACATTGATGTAACCTGGTAGCCAAGGAGAGTGGACTAGAATGCATGTGTATGAACAATGACGACTTCACTGCACTAGTCAATGAGGGCAGTAGACACTGTTGAGCGACCTTGTGTACTGTGTGGCCATCGCATTCAAAATGACTGCCTGAGGAGAGCAATGAATTTGCATCCAATTTTGCATTAAGCTTGAACATTCCTCCACGTAAACCATTTGGATGATTCAGAAGGCTGCAGCTATGGGCAACTGGTGATTGGCAGCTTCATAATGACAACATTCCTGCTCATGCATCACATCTCTTGCAGCGTTTTTGGTAAAACATCAAATCACCCAGGTGATTTAGCCCCACTACAGTCCAGACTTGGCGTATTGTGACTTCTGGCTTTTTCCAAAACTAAAATCACCTTTGAAAGGGAAGAGATTTCAGACCGTCAATCAGGTTCAGGAAAATATGACTGAGCAACTGATGATGATTGGGAGAATTATGTGAGGTTCCAAGGTGCCTACTTTGAATGGGGCTGAGGTGTCATTGTCCTATGTATAATGTTTCCTGTATCTTGTGTCTTCTTCAATAAATGTCTCTATTTTTATATTGCATGGCTGGATACCTTCTGGACACACACACACACATACACACACACAAATATATGGCATTAATTGTTCTTACGTTTTTAAAGAAGGTTGTAATATTCTCTTTTTAAGGGAAATTACAAATTATTTAGGCCAAGGAAAAGTATAATGTTAGCCTCTTTATTTTTTATAACCAATAAAGATTTTGCTAGAGAGAAAGCCACTTGACACTAATAATAAATTAAATTCTCTAGTCACCTTATATTTTATCTCATACAATATTATGTTTATGTGTAAAGACAAGGAAACTGTGGAATAGGGAGTTAAGAAATTTGCTCACTTAACTTATAATAATATCACAAAGAATACAAATAGTTTTCTTCCATTGCAATGTGTGATGTCATACTCTTTCAGTCACTGGTATATTTAATAGGCAGAGCTTGGGCCAGAAGTCTATTTCTCCCATTTTTTATTTTTACTCATAAAAATAAAAATAAGATTAGAAATTAGAAGTACAAAATACTACCTCTATTTTTTCTTAATTTATATAAATAGTGGCCTTTCAATTGCCTATCAAGTACAGGCTGAGTTATTCTGAAGTTTTCTGTTAATGTCTTTTCCTTCCAAATAACACTCAGTTTTTAAATTTCTAGTTAAAAGTGAATAATGTAGTGTCATCCACATACCATTTTCCCAGATGTAACTTTCTAATAAGTCGGTTCCATAAAATTCATTCCACATATGAATGACTGTCTTTCTTACAAATCAGACTAAATATAGTTTTAAAAATACACTGTTGAATCATGACCTGTCTCTTCACTGGCTAACATCTGGAGTGACATTTAAAACATCCCCCACTTATTAAGCCTTCACTCTCAACCAATTTCATACTCCTTTGTGTGGGATTATAATGACTAATGGCTTAATTCTGACATGAACCTCAACCATAATGAAACAAAATTCTTAGCTGTAAAATTGCCTTCTAAAATTTCAAATCAGTACAGTAATAGAATTAAACTATCTTTCAAACAAATTTTACTCAAATATACAAAGTCTAGTGGAATATTACTCAACACTAAGCAACTTTGTGTTGCAGCATAATAAGCATGGCACTTGGAATAAATTCTGCTTTTAAGTTACAGTTTCACCACTTGCAATGTTTTGACCTAAATTTTTGGCTCCTTACAATCTCAAATTTCTTTACAGAAAGTAAGGATACCAATATTATAACATAAGATATGCAGTTTAATAACAATACATGCAATATAAATGTCTTCAAACTATATAAAACCTGCCTAACAAACAAAAGTTGCAAAATAAATCAAACCTTGTTAAATAGTAAGGATCACAAGATATATATAAAATTACTCATTCATTTATGAATATCTAAAATATTATCTTTGTCTGCAGGGGGCTAATATAAAAAAAACTTGTCAATAAATATTGTTACAAACTAATGGGATAATGCATCTCATCTTATGGTGTCAATATTCCAAAGAACAAGGTCAAAAAAATTTTGAAAGGAAACTGATACAACAGAGAAAAAAGGAGAAGGGGAAGGATGGAAATGTACAGCAGATGAGGGATAGGTATTTCCATGGTAGTAAAATATAGCTAAAAGAAGTAATAGCAAAATCTCAAAACACTTTGAAATAAATATTGGACTATTAGGTATTGAGGGCTGGTACTTATTTTCAAGAAAGACAATGTCAAGTTAGACCAATGTAGCCAATAGTGACTAGCCCTGGCATGGTAGTACAATAGAGCTGTGACTATGTACATACTTACAGGATGCAAAAGGGGATGGGATTTAGAATTGCAGTTTACAGACAGAAAGAGAGCCCACTTATCTAGACATGAACAATGTGTAAGATTGGATCACTAAATAAAATTATTGACTCATACTCCCAAAAGTATATACAGTGTTGAAAGTGCATTCTTTCCTCCCAGCAGTTAATGGGCTTAGCCATGGTGCTTGCTTTGCCTCCTGGTGGATGAATGTGCATTTCCTGTTTAACTTTGGACATTTGATTGTTTTTGCTAGTGAGACATTAGCAGATATGAGGAAAACAAGGTCTTGATGTGTTTGTGTGGTTAGACATGTTCAATACATCTCCCTAGAAATCATGAGCAGATATATTCCTGCGTACTCATGTACCATGTACAAACCAAAAAGACAGTCCTTACTAGAAATTGAATCTATCAGAAACTCAATCATGTTTTTTTTTTTTTTGTTTGCTTTTGTTTTTCATGGACTGAAGTTTTGTCAAAAGGCATTTTTTCTTTAATATCCATAAAATGATTTTCAATAATATCCATAAAATTTTTGACAGTATAGAAATGTGTCATAAAATATACAGAATATTCCTTAATTATAGCTCAATGCAACTTAGTACTTTCCTCCTTCCTGAAAAAACAATAGAGAACAAAAATAATATATAAAAATATATGTATATAATGCAAGTCAAATATGAAAAAATTTCCTCATATATATATATGTAATTATATATAAATAGGTAAATCAAATATAAAAAAATAGCATTTCCTCTTTGGTATGAAAATTAGACTGCAACCTTGAGAGATACACAAGCAGACATGATGTTTGGTTTGTAAATAGACTTTGATCTTGGATTTCAACCCCCCAGAGCTGTGAGAAAATATATTTCTGTTTTTTTACAAGAACATTGTTTTATTGTGACTTACATTACCAATATGGACCAAAGATCCTTAAACATGGTAAACTCTAAAAAGATGTTTATATTTTTTGGAAGTAAATTTTACATTTCATATTATTTTTTAATCCTCATCCAAGGATATGTTTTTATTGATTTGAGAGAGAGAGAGAGAGACATCAACTTGAGAGAAACATCAATTGGTTGCCTCTCATATGCAGTGACCAGAGGACAAACCTAGGTATGTTACTGACCTGGAATAGAATCCAAACATTTTTGGTTTATGGCAAGATGCTCCAACGAACTCAGTCACCCAGCCAGGGCTTGGTATTATTTTGCATTGGTTTCAGGTGTATAGCATAGTGGTTAGACAATCATATACTTTACAAGGAATCCCCCACCGACTGATAGTTCCAATGCTTATCTGGCATCATACATAGCTATTACAATATTGTTGACTATATACTCCATGCTGGACTTAACATCCCTGTGGCTATTTTATAAATATCAGTTTTACTTTCTGTCAAATTCATCTAGACTGAAATTTCCTTTCAAGGGGCAACTTTAAGTCCATGCTTTGGCAAGTATTTTAAGTATTTTGTTTTCAAATAATTACATAGGGCTGTGAGATAATTTACTTAAATTAAAATTATGAAGTTCTTGAAAAATGACAATGAACTTAGAATTCTTGGAACTGTAGATGATGAAGCTAGTTAAGGGATGTCTGATTTCCTCAGAGAAATCTTTCTTTTTAAATATTCCACTTTTTATTCTCTTATACTCTGTAAAGAGCATACTTGAATTGCTCCAAATTGTTTAATTTACAGGCTCATCAATTATTAGGAAGGGGCTGGCCAATACCAGGGAATCTATAAGAGGCTGGAAATTAAAATACAAACACAGAAGGAAAAAAATGAATGTATAATTAAGAATCATTTGCCTGTAAAGGTGCATATTTTGAGTCCATGTTTCTGAAATACTACCACTGAGTACCAAATGGATGTCTCATTTATTTAAAAATTCTAACTTAACAATATTTGAATATTTTTAAATCAGAAATTCAATGATAATAGAAGAGAAAAAAATTCCAAAGTGGAAGACAGTATGCCTAATCAAGGCAAGGCCTCCCATTTTAGTTGATGTAGCTGATGGTAAGTGTATTAGACCAGGAATTATTCCTTCCCAAATGATGGTCCCGTATCACCACATCTCTAGGGAAGTAACACTCCACCCTCCTTGAAACTTAGTTACTTCATCTATAAAGAAAATGAGTTACATTTATTAAAATATACAGACACATCTACCTTGAAAATTATATATTTTTATTTGAAAAATATTAACTCCCAATAACATGTATGTTGTGAGGTGTTGAACAAAAAAATAAATATAGCATTATTTCTTTTGTCAAATTGCTTGCAAGCTATTGCATAAACTAGACCTTATACATGTAATAGAAATGCAGATTAGTCTGTGATAAAGTCAAAAATACAATTATAAAACAAATCTATGAGGGTCACAGAGGAAAGAGTTAATGTTTTCCTTAGAGTAGATCACAAAATCATGGATATCTGTATTTGCGTATTATTGGTTTGGTGACCCCCTCATCTAACATAGATTCTCTTATATTTTCTGTAGTAACAAATTGACACCCAATTTTTAAAAGTCCATAAGATTGAGGATAAGAAAATAAAGACAGGTATTTTACATGATAGCTACCTAATAGGAACAGAGAAGGAAAACTCTGATTCCAAAAAACCTCCGCTGCCTTGCGGCATACCTCTTCAGGGCAAAGGCTAAGGGAGTAAACCCCAACAGAAAATCCGGAGCCGGAGTCCCTAAGGCGGTTTGACGTTGTAGTCAACACCGGCAACTCCTGCGGTACACCTGAAGCCAAGCTGTATTGACTCCGTCTTTCCCTTGGATCCTTCAGCTGCGAAGAGAGGGGGGGGTCTGCTGCATGGGCAACAGCAGACCCTCCATATCACCCTGCCCAGGCTCTGTAGCTTCAGCTCCACTGGAGAGGACACTCCAGCGTCATCGCAAGATGTCGATTCAACACGGGAGGAGACAGATACAGTTTCACTCCCGAGTCGGACTGCACAGCCATTCTCGGCGGTGCAGATAGACTCTTAAGAAGCTACACCATCGTCTCTCAAGACGGACGGCTGCCGACGACCTAATAGGAAAATCAGTCAAGTGGATTTAAAAACATTAAAAGTATCTACCAGGTCTGTAATATATCAGGAAAAAACTACTTTTTAAAAAATATCACAATAATAAAAGTCTTGCATCAAGCAACTCCTTCATGTTGTTTAATGCAGTGTAGTCAGAGAGGTTTCTAGACATGTGATCTCTGGGTCACATCACAGCAGATAAAAATTTACCTAGAAAATATTAATCAAACTTCTACCAAAAACTCATCAAAGCCTGCAACTGCAACAAACACGTTAGCTATTGGGAATAAGAGCAAATGAGGGTTTCACAAATACCTGACAAAAGTCAGTTTTAATTTGTAAAGTCATGCACAATTTTCTCTCCTTTACTACAGGGCTTACATTTTGCATTTTTCTTTTATCACTGTCTCTAGGTGATGATTTGCTGTGTAATCACTTCCCTGGTGAGCAATGTGCACGTGAATCATAACAGCAGGAAGCCAAGTGAGACCTGCCGGTGCTTGCCGTTTTCCTTTCCTTTCCCGCAGCTTATTAAGAAAAAAATGAATATTTGCTATACTCAGAAGTTGAAATCATTGGAAAACACATTTTCATTGAGCGTTAAGTCTTAATCTCTAAGTGAAAATTAGAATTAAAGGCACAACTTCTTCAATTTAGCTATACTATTAAACAATATAAGAACAATTTCAAGCTGCAAGGAAATGGGATGGAGGAGGTATATCCTTTATTTTCTCCATGTGATTCCAATATTATCCTTTAAGAGAAGCTGCTGAGAATAACCAGTTATTTTAAAGTAATTTAAACATACCCCAAACTGAAAACTCAATATGCCCCTAAGCTCTCCACGATCTATTTCAAGATTTCTAACTATAGAAAAAAACTACCAAAGAATGCAAAGTAATTTCCTAAATGGTCCCACCAAACATATAGAGGTTACCTACAGCATGTGAAATGAACCCAAGAAGGTATCTCGGAATAATCATAATCTCTGAAGCAAACCTTGACTGTTGAAGATTCAGAAATCTAGCATATAAAAATTATAGAGCAGCCTTTTGATAAAGACACTGATGATTTTAATATTTATTAAAACACTATATATTTGCAAATTATTATAAGTGACCAAATCTACAAGATATTAACAATGATTCACAAAGGATGAAACAAAAATCATTGCGAGAAAACCCATAAATGCCATTGTTATGAGTTTACAGTATATTTATAGTTCACTCTAAAACTGAAAATATTAATCTATATTAAATGCATGAGGAAGCCTACACGCAGAAGAATAACTGCTTGTCCAAAGGACAAGCAAGTCAGGATTCGAAGTCAATTTAATTTTAAGCTTTCTCCCCTATATAACTCAGTCTCGTAAGTGACCAATATAAATCAAAATAACTTTCTTTTGCTATTTATTCACTAAAGTATCAAGTGTGTTCCTATTAGCTTTCACTGAAATATCTCAGGGTAATTGAATCCTGAGGTTGAAAGGAACCTTTCCATCACCTAGTCCCTACCTTACCTACTCCACAGTCCCATGACTCTGAATCTGAGTAAATATATTTTATTATTCAATGACAAGAATTTACTACCTCTCTCCATGTCTCTTTATGTTTCTAGATGCTTCTTTAAAACAGTTAATTTTATATTTAATTAAAATGTTCTCCCTGTTCCTATTTTCACTGTCTAAATTAGATTCAGCTGTGAAGTTGTATCATATAGAGTTCTGGAGTATCACCTACTCTTTTTAAACTGATTTCAGCACCTAACTTCTCCACCAGCACCCAGCCTTGGTACTGTGAAGGGAGAAAGAAACTTTTCTCTATCCCCAAGTTTCTATCAACAGGTCTAGTAATTAAATCTACATAAGAAAGATTAACAAGAGAGAATAACCAAACTTAATATATATGTATGTATGGGAACCCCACATGCATGAGAGAATCAAGAGACCCTCCCACCCACACACACAGATACATGAGATGTTTAAGGACAGAAAGTTAAAATGAGGTAAATATAACATTTTAAGCTAAAGATAATGTAAGGTAACTTGGGGATTTAATAGGTCATTGCATGAAGATAAGAGCAAATGTACAGTAATTAGTAATTAAATCTTCCATATAGTTTACTATAAACAAGGCCCCAAACTCAGATTCTTCTAGGTAGTTAAAAGGGGGTTCAGAAGTTTCTCCTGGGCCCTCAGTGTCTCAGTTCCCTTTAGCTCAAAGTACTCTACATACCACAGAGGCTCATCTTGCGTAAATCTCTACATTATTCATATATGAAACTAAACTCATTGAATTGAATTAATGCGTGAGTGCCTACTGCTAAGTAGTAATTTATACAATGCTACTACTCACAAAATATGAACATTATAATGCTTAATCATTCCAATGTAGTCTTTGAGAATTGTGGAGGCATTTTAAGCATTTACTACCACTGTCCCCCAGAATGTTTAAATTATGTTAACTTTTTAATTAATCACTGCATCTCTTTAAAAAAATGTTCAGCTTGGGCACTATCTACTACAGAGACCCAACTATTATATCACTGGTCAAGTGTATAAGGAAGAACCAAAGATTCAACCTGACAAATCTGAGATCTTACCTTAGATCCAAATGTGCACTAATGACTGCAACTATGGTTTTTATAATCTTTCCAGATGAAAATAGTTCTGAGACTTAGAAAAATTTTATGACACCTTAAAAGGCCTTTTCTTTAATCCCATAATTATAAAATAATTTTTTTTAATTATAAACTGTTATGCTATATAAACATGCCTTAAAAGGAAAGACACTGGTTACTTCTGATCTAAATACAGGTTTATTTACAAGTGTTGATTAATAATATTGATTTATTCATTAATTAGTATTTTCTATCATTAGAAGCAATGAAAAAACATAGAAAATTATATAAATAAAAGTGGACCATTTTTGAATAAATGAACTTATATATAAAAATTTACATATAATATTAGAAAATTTATAACATTCCAACTAACTAAATAAAATTAGTTAGAAGTAAATAGATTTAATATACATCATGGTGACTGAGCATAATTTGCTACAGAGAATGGTAGTGTTACTGAACTGGAGTGAGGCTCAGCTGCCCCTCGCTGCCCAGAGGCAAATTATGAAGGCAGAGGTTTGCTGAGAAAAGAAAAGAGACATTTTAAGCAAAATCTAAACAGTCTGAGAGGATGGCAGGGTAATGCCTCAAAGCCCATCCCCTCCAGGGCACCCAGAGGAAAACCCAGCCACCCCCTGCTTGACCAGTCCAAGGTTGCACCCGGAGTTCCTTCTTCCATTCAAAATAGCATGCTTTGGGAACTGCAGGCAGGCACAGCATGATCATCCAAGCAGTTTAGCTCTTTCCCCTGCCACTGGTAGGTCTCAGGCTCCCTCCTTTTCAGAGTCATCAAAGGGCCACATGGCTTCCAGGACCAACAAGGTCCTGCAGGCCCTGGCCCACAAGTCTGTGAAGTGTACCCAAACTTCCCCATGTTTTGAGAGGGTCCAGCTCCCTCAGCCAATCCCATCCTTTTCCTGGCTAAACTAACAGATCAGCACTTCCCCATGTTGACCTTCATGGGACATGTGCAGCTATGCCTTCTGGGACTCAAAGGGAATAGAAGGAGTTTTCCCTTTTCTAATCACTCTCACCAGCCTTGTGCATGCTCAGTGCAATGACTTCCTCCAGCACCATGCTAGCTTGATTACCAGGACAACACAATACTGCCCCTGCCTCAGGGCAGTTCCCTTCCTGGCCCTGCCTCTCTGCTCCTGCTAGCCAAGCCACTGGAATCAATTCTCCCCTTTGACACTTCTGGACCCTTGTAATCTTACAAGGGCAAATGGATGAAGTTCTCATTTTTCTGTAACCACTTCCTGTTGGCCCAGGACATAGTCCTACCTATCCCTGGGTCCAGAAATTCTTAACAAACAGGGGGTTTGGAATGGAGGGGACCCTTTACAAGAGGGAGAAGGATCTTGCAAAGTCCAACCCAGTTTTCTGCCCCTTGGGTGGCTTTTTATCCAAGTGAAAGATCTTGTTTTTGTTGTTGTAGAAATAAAGTGAATTCTGTTATTTTAGATTTAATGCATTTATTATTTAATCATTTATATTGTTGCTTCCCTCCTTCATGGTTCTTCAGAGCTGTCCTAGTAGGCTGAAATCAGCAGAAAGATTACCTTGCAACTTGTCACTTCGGTATCAGAAGCCAGCCTTTGTAGAGGAAGCCCTAGCTGATGTATTTGGGGTTTTGTTATCCAAGAAAACACAAGATGGTGTTTAGTAATACGGATCCTTCAATACTGAACATTATTTTTTTATTATGTGTGATAAATTATAAATAAGCACCATGTAGTTATTTGTCATACACTACACATTCCTGAAGACCAGGGTAAAATTTGGCATGATCTTGAAGTGTTTGCAGAAGTGAATTGTGAGGAGTTATGTGTTTGGAATAAGAATAAATATTAGCAAAAAAGAGAAAAGAAAAAAACTTAATTGTCTATATTTCTTTTCAGTGTCAACTCTGTTCATGATTTACTGTGGAGATAGATAACTATAAAAGCTGTGGTATTCTCAAAAGTCTAATTGAAGGACCACAAATAATTAAGGGAAGACTATAAATGAGCTTTGACAAGTAAAACACAATAGAAATGTTTACCATAATCATATTTGAAATGTGTTAGGGACTAAAGACTGTATATCATTTATTGCAATTACCACCAAACAAGGTATATCTTGAACTTGATGAAACAAATAGTTACTTAAAGCTAATATCTTCTTTAAAAATTTTTGCAATAAAGATGGTCTGGAGAAAATGATGCCAAGGATAATAAAAATGCAATTTCATATTTCTCAGGCATTTGAGGAGTATGTGAGAGAGAGAGAGAGAGAGAGAGAGAGAGAGAGAGAGAGAGAGAATATTTAAATGTTATATTGCTATGACTGACAACCTTCTACTTCTAACCATGTGGAATAATGCAGGGCAAATTATCCCCACATTGTGAACAACTGGAAATAGGACAAAAATCTATAAAGCAAAAGTTATCAAATTGACTGAGACCCTCCGCTTTGAGGCATCTCCTCACTACAGACACTTGGAAGGGAATGCACAGATCCCACAGTGGTTTCTCTGAGTTGAAAAGAGGGAGATCAAAGTGCAGGAAAGATGAAGTGGTGCAAATTTGTAAGTCAGATCTCTGGAGTGGTCTCCTGAGTCACTGGAGGTCTGAAAGCACACATTGCATCTCCACAGGACCAGGCTAAACCGTCGTAAGAGCGCACACATGCTGGGGAGATGTTCTTGCACTAAACGGCCAGAATAGAAAGCATTTGAAGAATTCCTTTGGCGTTCATTCCAGAGAGCCTCCCAACCTGCCAAATTCTGCAACATGGATGAGCGATCCCTGGAGCAAAGCCTTCTCTGAGTCTTTTTTGATGAAGGACCAACACAGGCCTAAAAGTGGTCAAACTGATTCCAAAAAATGCAATGTCAGGACAAACAGGAATAAAACAGCAATAAATTCCAGACACTACAAGGTTAAGCATCCAATGCAAAATTACTAGACATGCCAAGAGACAGAAAGCTATGAACCATAACCAGGACAACAATAAGTCAAAAGCAGGGCAAGGACAGATATGTAGGAACAAAAGGACGAGGACATTACAACAGTTATCATAAATGTATTATAAGGTTTAAAAGACAGCTGAGACATATTGAAGTGGGAAATAAAAGAGACTAAAATAAACAAATAAAGCATCCACAGATATAAAATACAAAATACAAAATAAAACTGGATGGAATTAATAGAAGTTTAAGCACCGCAGAACGACTAATGTACTTAAATATGGCAATAAATTCTATAAAACCGAAGCATTCATAACTGAAATAAATGCAGATTTAATGAGTGTGTAATTGGAGTTCTAAAGAAGAGATGCATAGTAGAAAAAAATCTAAAGAAATAATGGGTGAACTTTTTCTAAATTGATGAAAACAACAGGTCCAAGAAGCTAAGGGATAAAAGCAGTGCTCACATGCACCAATGTGTACTACACACACATGCACACACAGACCAGTGGGTTATATGAAAATCAACTGCTGAAAACTATAAAGAAGCCATTGAAAGCAGCCCAAAGTGTGGCGGGCCTATATAGGACACACAATACAGAGGGAAAAGTAAAGATCAGAGTGATTATAATCTTGTCAGAAAATATTCAAGAAGATGATAAAATAATTGAGCAAAATAAATCTGTTTAAAAAATTGAGTTTACAGCAAAATAGAACCAATGACATGGAAATAAGAAACAAACTGACAGTGACCACAGGGGAAGGGGGAGGGTTTAATCAAGAAGCTAGTAGAAAGGACTCATGTACATGAACAGGGTGGGGATTGACTGTGGGAATCAGGGCGGTACAGTCAGGCGAGAGCAATGGGGGGAAAATTGGGACTACTTTCATCAAAAAACAATAAAAATTTTTTTAAAGTAAAGTTTACAGTACTTGTAGAAAAACAGATGATGTTTCGAATAGCCCTACTGACCACTCATATTAAGATGAAAAGGCAAGGTAAGAACATGTACAGATTGACAGAACTTTAGAATTGATGACCTTTGCAATTGGGTGTAGAAGAAGGCTGAGTGATGTCAGCAGATCGGTAGAAAGATGGAATACTATTCACAATCTCTATATAAAGCAGAAAACTATAGAATCTTATAGTACAAAAATTTTAATAGTGTGATAGATAATTATATCAACGCCCCCCATTAAACAGAGCTCAGTATCTCCATACTTCTTTGTAATGGGAAGTGGAGATGATTTCTCCACCTTTAAAATCTGGAATGGCCTTGTGACTTACTTTGAGCCATATAGTGGAGTATAAATGACAGCATTTCCATTTGGGGGTCTAGGCCTTAAGACAATTTACAATTTGCAAATCTGAAAATCACCTTGCTGTAAACACACCAGGTTTAGCCAGCTGAGAGGAAGAGCAACTATGTGAACAACCATTAAAGTGGCAGAGCATACAGCCTGTAGAAACGAGTGAGTATATATATGACCAGGTCACATTGGATTTTCCAACCATGGATAAACTACCAAGTATTTGAAACCTCAAGAGCAATCCTGAGAAAAAAATCAAAGAATTGCCTAGATTGGCAACCGAAAAAATTGTGAAAAATAATAAACTCTTACCATCAAAGTCACCAAGCTGTGGGTAGCTTTATTTTGTTTTCTTCAGATCCATAGATAAGTGAGTCAGAAATCAATTATAGAAGAGAGGCACTACCATAACCAAAACCTAAACCATGTGGCAATCAATGGCTTTAGGGTGAAGTAGTGGCCAAAGGCTGGAAGGGAGATAACACTGCAGTGGAGGTGTGAAGAACAGTGAGACATTTTCTGTTAGAGGCTGTTGTAGCTTGGAAGATATAAAAATTACCTAGTGAACTTTCATAGCTACATAGTGTCACAACTTTCAATTGGCTTCTTTCAGCTGCCTATTATATGTTATTACAGGAGAGAAGCAAATTAAAGAAAAAAATATTCACTTTCAGGAAGAATTTAGAGTAAATGGAGAAGATCCAGGTGATTTTTCAAAGCCAATAGGAATTCTCATTTAGTGAGTTGACTTTTTATTTTACTGATGGTTTCCTTTTTATTTTATTGATGGTTTCCTTTGCTGTGCAAAACATTTTTAGTTTGATGTAGTCTCATTTGTCTATTTTTTGTTTTGTTTTGTTTTGTTTTGTTTCCCTTGGAAGAGATATCTCAGAAAAAAATATTGCTATGAGCAGCATTAGTACATTTAATGCCTATGTTTTCTTCTAATACTTTTATGATTTGGGGTCTAACATTTAAGTCTTTAATCCCTTTTGAACTTATTCTTGTAGGTGGCATGAGAAGGTGGTCTAGTTTCATTTTTCTGCATATACCTGTCCAATCTTCCCAACATCGTTCATTGAATAGACTGTCTTTAGCCCATTGAATCTGCTTGCTTCCTCTGTTGAGTACTAATTGGCTATAACAGTGTGGATTTATTTCCGGGATCTCTATTCTCTTCTATTGATCTATTTGTCTGCTTATATACCAGTGCTATGCTGTGTTGATTACTATGACCATATATTAAAGCTTGATAGTATGCAGCATGATTCCTCCAACATTGTTCTTCTTCCTCAATATTGATGTTGCTGTTTGAAGCCTTCTGTATTTTTTCACAGCAAAGGAAATCATCAACAAAATAAACAACTCACTGAATGGGAAATATATTCACCAATACATCTGAAAGGGGTTAATATCCAAAATGTGTAAAAAAGTTACAAATATCAACACCAAACAAACAAACAAACAATCCAATTAAATATTGGGCAGAAGCACCTGAATAGACAGTTTTTCATAAAGGACGTACAGATGGCCAATAGACATACGAAAAAATGCTCAACATAACTAATTATCAGACAAATGCAATTTAAAACCACAATGAGATATCACTTCATACCTATCAGAATGGCCATCATTAATAAATCAACAAACAACACGTGCTGGTGAGGATGTAGAAAGAAGGACCCTTTGTGCTGTTGGTGGGGATGCAGACTGGTACAGCCACTATAGAAAGCAGTATAGAGTTCCTTCAAAATATTAAAAATGGAACTGCCTTATAACACAGAGATTCCACTTCTGGGAATTTATCCGAAGAAACCTACACACTAATTTGAAAGAATAAAAGCACCCCTATGCTCATCGCAGCATTATTTACAATAACCAAGATTTGGAAAGCAGCCCAAGTGTCCATCAGTAGATAAATGGATAAAACAATATGGGACATTTACACAATGGAATTCTACTCAGCCCTAAAAAAGAAGAAAATGTTACCCTTTGCAACAGTATGGATGGACCTAGAGAACATTATTCTACGTGAAATAAGCCAGTTAGAGAAAAACAAATACCATGTAATTTCACTCATATGTGCAATCTAATGAACAAACTGAACTAACAATCAAAATAAAGACAAGCTCATAGATAGAGAGGAGGCCGACTCCTCTGGGGTTGGATTAGGTGGTGTCAAGATCAAGCAGAAAAGAAAAAGGGTGCATGGATATGGAAAACAGTGTGATGGTTGTGGGAGCAGGGGGTGGTTGGAGGTGGAGGAGGGTACAAGGGGGATAAATGATAATGGAAAAATACAATAAATTTAAAACAAGAAAAAAAGAAAAATAAATTGAAAAAAGAAAAAATATTAATTCTCAAACTATGAAACAGCTTTAGAGTAAATTTGAAACCAAGGGTGGGTTTGTAACAATCTTGTTAAAGACTTTTATGTAATTTAAACAATTCTTTGTAAACCACCCAACCCCAGTTGAAAATGGGTCTGTTAAAAGCATTAGGAGCAATGTCTTCATATGAGGCTAAAAGAAGAGAGAGATCTCACTCATAAAACACACTCAATTCTTCATCGCTGCTCTAACCAAAACATGCTAATGACTTCCAATGAGAAAACTTAGAAAAATTTTGAGTTCCCCAAACTTTCCAAATCATATCAAAAATATTTAAGACCAGGATTGTTTGTCTTCAAACAAGCATTTTACCAAATGTCTTTCCCCTTACTCCATCTTACACAAACTTTCTAATCAAAACTTAATCTGCATTTGGATACAACTATATTGCCCAGGAATGATTTTTGAATCTACCATAATTTAACACACACAGACAAAAAAAGTGAAATTTTCTTCCAGATTAAATTGTGAAATTGTACAAAGCATGGATCAGTTATACCTAAGTAACTGAAGAGGCTTCATAATAAGTGTATTATTGCACAATTTAGTTATATTATACATTTTAATATTGAAATTATCTAATTTTGTCAAAAAAAGGTTGCAAGAACATTCCCAATAGTCCTAAGAGAAAAAATTAGGCCTACCAATGAAACCATTCAATCATAGCAGTACGAACGAAGTATTAAGATTTAATGTGGCTCTGACCCCATAGGCTCCTAATTCAATAGATGGCATTTAATAAAAGAATTTTGAAAGCCAAAGAAAGATTGAATACACATGGGCTTTAGCAACAGCTGGAAGCAGGAAGTCTCCAGGGAACTGTGGGTGATTTGATTTTGAAGAACTTTAATTGCTGTTTTCCTTGAAACGAAACTTAGCTTCAGCTATGTGCTGTATCAAGGTATTCCGTTCCAAAGACAATGGAAAATTACTCAGAGCAAAGATTATTTCCCCTCTATTCGCTGTAGAATCCTCTTCTTATCTTTGCAAAACACACAAAGAAATAAAAAACCTGCCTCAATCTCACACTTCAGTCCTCTGCTTACAAACAGAAAGCCTGGAATCTGGAGACAAGAAAAGAAGGCGGAGGAGGAAGTTCATATTAGTCTTACAAAGCTTTAATTAGTAGCCCATAAAAATACCAGTACAGGTTGATGTACTAGCTGCCTGTTCTATTATGTAGACATTGTTTCTAATTCTGTCTAAAAAGTTTGTCATTAGATTTGTCTATCTTCTTCTCTTTCTATCTGTCAGCTATTTATGGTCTTTAGGATGCAGTCTATGATATGCATGCTTATTCTGTGTCTTCATTACATAGATTACATGTATAGCTGAGAGCTTTTAAAGATCTTTACAGCCATCTTTTCAAGGTACTTTACAAATTATGAAGTTAAGTTTCAGAAATAGTAAATAATATTTCTGTAATACAAGTAACATTAAAAAATAGAGTTCAGGCAGATATCTAGGTTTTGTGCGTTATCCAGGATCTCTTTTGCTACAATATGATCCTTTTTGGTTTTATCATTTCACCCAACAGAAACATAAAACCCCCAGTTTTCTTCTATATCACATTAATATTTGGTGTTATCGGTCTTTTTTAGTTATTCTATTTATTGTAAAACCGTATGCAGTTGTTATTTAAACTTTTGTCTGTGATTACTGTTCATGTTGAGCAACTTTTTTTTGTACTTATGTGCCATTGATATATCTTCATTTATAAAATGTCTTTTATTCACATCTTTTTCTTGTTTTTTTTTCTTTTGGCGAACTGTCTTTTCATTGTTAATTGGTAAGAATTATTTTTATCTGTTTAATCTAAATCTATTGATAGAACTATGCTGGGAAAGTTTTTTTGTCTTGTTTTGCTTTTGCTTTTTGTGTGTCTACCTATTCATCTTCCTAACTGTAATTTTTTTATAGAAAATATTGGATGCATTTCTCTTAGTTGTCCTGCTATGATCCCTGCTTTTAGAGTCTGATTATACCTGCACTTCTGGGAGGCCCTGGCTACCTCAGCTCTCTGATTTGAATCTGATTTTTATTTATTTATTTTTTAACGATCATCTGCCTTGTTTTGAGAATGGAAGTTGTTAGTGAATTTCTATATCCTAACTGGACGGGAACTTATGTCTCGTCCAATTTTAAAGTTGTTGTTGGTTTTTTCCCCACAAAGTTAGAAAGCAAACAAATTACTCTTGTGTGTCAGGAACTCGGCTGAGCTGGCGAGGGAGCAGAGCTATCAGGAGCTGGAGTAACTAAACAATGAGCCAGGATGACAGTAAGGGTGAAGTCCTTCATTATTTACTGTGACAGTATAAACAAGAGCCTAACCCAGAGAAAGGGCCGACTCTCTGCTGTTCTGTTTTCCTCCATTAAACAGCGCATATGGGGGCTCATCTTACTTCCAAGGGAGCCTGAGCAAAGAGATCCTGAGTTTTATGGACGCCAGCGCTGAAGTAGAGGACAAAGGGAAAGCCTGAGACTGCCCAAGAATGAGTATTAAATTGAAATGGATAAATGCATCTTCAAGGTTTTCTTCTCTTCTCTTGTACCCCCACAAGTGGGCCTTGGTAGAGATGTCTGAAAAAGACCTTATTTAAAGGGCCCAAATAAAGAGACTTAGGAATTTGCATTCTTTGCACCTGGCCTAGCAATGCAAATATGCAAAAGAGCATAATGAGCCTGGAGAGCCTGGGTCCTTGAGTACAGCTTCCCTTAATTACTGCAGTGTATTGCTATGCTCCAAGTCTGGTGAAGGGAGGGCAGCTTTCTCCCATGATACCTGGCCAGGTAAAGGCTTTGTAATTGCCTATGTTTAAACTTGAAAATGTACATACATAGGATTTTGGCCGGATGCTGTACTCTTCATTGTCTGTTTCTGAACACAGAAAAATTAAATACCCCCAATACAATGATGTTTAAATGTTATACCTAATGTGGAATCATTTAAACATTCACAGCATGAAATAACCTGTATTTGAGTCATAGAGTTACCAGGTGATGTTGAAAAAGTCAGAGTTTCCTCATGTATCTTATGCAAGTAATAATGCAACCTATTCTACAAGATTATTGTGGAAATATTTGTAATGTTCTGGGACCAGGACCTGCCATTTTGTAAGAACTCAATTAATATCAGCTTTATTGCTTTGTTTTGTATTCTTCTAATCTGCTTTTATCCCGTCAATCCCTCAGGCAACCTGTAATATTCTGATAGGACTCAATCATCAACCAGAATCTGTAAGCTTTTGAGAAAGTGACTGCTGTATAAGGTAGGAAACCTTTAATTGAAATAGTACACAGAACACTGCAAAGTTGTGATGAATCTCCATGCTCCCTCTCATCTCTGTGCACCAATCTGGCTCCGTTTTCAAAGCCAGCAAACCTCACAGAGTTACAGAGCTTTTGTAACCAACCCAGCTTTCTTTGCCCTTGTTTCGAAGGAAAAGAGGCAGGCACCAAAAATAATGAAATAAAAATATGGGTTTTCAATATAAATAACCTTGGTTACCAAGTTCAGCTTATTAGCTATGTTGCTAAAAGCAAATTTCCAAAACTATCTGAGTCCCTCATCTATATATAATGGGGGAAATATAACTTATTTGGGGCAAATGAACATATATTTTAAAACGGTAGTACAATTCTTAGCATATACATATGTGCACATGGCAGTTAATGAATAGTAGCTATTAATTTTATTGTGATGCCAAAGAATGATAGTTTCTCATATTGTTAATATTTAATGCCTGATTCTTATCTGAATATTAACTTTGGATATTTGGAGGCCTCAATATTATCAATGAGACAAAGTTTAAATTCTATAACAAAATTTTCTAACATGCACATTTTCCCCCTAAAATGTTAGGTTACTATTATAATCCTAGTAATTTTGTGTTGTGATGTATATTCGATCTCATAGACTCTCTGAACCCAAAGGAATTTACATACAGTTTAGAATCTGAGATAATCAGACTTATTTATTACTAATCTTTCTCCAAAGTCCTTAGTATTTTAGTCTTCCCTTGAAAGCAAATAAATAACTAAATATTTTTGTAGTGGGTGGTGGCATATTGTGTAATTTACAACTTAATCTTGACTTGTTAAAATTGCATTGTCTGGACATTGCTGCTTTTTTGCGAAGCCTATTCTGGGCTCCTGAAACTTTAATTTAGTGGCCAGGTTGTGAGCCTCAAATGAGAGTATCTGCATAGATTCTTTACCTTTGAACTGCATATGTGGTAAATGAATTTTTCCTAATGACTGAGCCCCTAGGACATCATCATGGGTCATTGCACAGGGTCCCACACTCAGAGGCCCCACATTCAATTTAGTGATCTGGAAAGCCTTAATCATTTTTGAATATAGGTCCAACATTTTCATTTTGCACTGGGCCTGTTGAGCTCATAATCTATTAATACAAACTATTTGCATTCACTCTATATAATTATATACAATGAAATATAAAAATTTTGCAGTGAATTTCAATATCAGCCTTAAGTTTCTCCTTGAAAAAACGCAATGAATCTAGATAATTGAGGACACTTGATATCCAGATTAGGTCTTTTTGAATATGTCCCATGTGCCCTGCTGTTTGCATTGAAGATTTTGATCTTTTTCAGGTCTCTTATAACTAACTAAGTATTAAGAAGTGCTTCTGCTGAGTGATCTTTCTTTGATTGTTTTGAAAGCTTTTCTCTTTGAAATGCTGAGCATCTTTGCTCTGGGTCAGCAATCACAGGCTATTTTTGTGTTCCTATTGCCAGCTGTTATCTAAAATATTAGAATTCTGCTTGCAAATGTAATGGGAACACGGTTTTTAAAACCTTTTTTATTTCCTCTGGGAAGAGTGATATCCATTTGAAGTCTAAAAATAAAGTCCTATTGAATAGAAAATATGGACTATATGGCAAGTATTTAACAATAAATAGAAGCAATCTCTGAGAACTAGCTCAGGGATTTGTTGCTGATCATGCCTATGGTTCTGGGGTACTATTTTAATAAATAATCCATCCCTTTTTGTCAAGCAAGAGTATACCTATACCAACTTTCTTATGGGATGCCACCCCTTCCCCTGACTTTGATTCTATTTGGTTCAGTGAACTTTATCCACATGTGGAGGTGAGCATGTTAAATGGAAAACAGAATGACCCAGTCCTGAAAAATCATCATAATCACAGATTTCTAGCCACAAAAAATTATTCTAGACGTGGTCCTTGATTCACGTCAGTTCAAAGTAAACCCCAACATGTATGCAGGAGTTATCATAAAGAGAAGTTTCTTTTCCTGTCAAAGTGTTGGCAGTAAGGATGATGTAAACTGAAGATGTCAGATGTCACTTTTATGAAACCTGAGGAAAAAGACATTATAGTGCCAAGGCATAGGAATGTCATTGTTCAGGCCCTTGGATCATGCTGCCCTAGAATTCTCACATATAATTAAAATATTCACTTTTTTATATAATCAGGTTTTAGTTGGGTCATCTACTACAATCTAATGAACGACTTCTAAATAATAACTGGTTAATCAATCTACACTCCATCCACTTGTGTACATTGTTCTTGTTCACATTCAGTTTGCATTTTCTATTTCTCCTGTCTTTCATGTCTGAATTCACAGTTTAATAGAATTAAAAAGAAGAAATCTTCTTGGTGAGTCTTAGAATATTATTCACCACAATTTATAATAATAATATGTTGTATGCTATTGTATGTAGCTGTTAAATTATCATTCCAATCTACTAAGGTAGGCTTAACATATATTACTTGTTAATCATCCAGTAGATTATTATTGACATCAAATTTGCACCTAGTAGAGTTTGATGATAAGCCCCCCGAAGAAACCACTTTTGCCTAATTGGTCCAACCATATATATCCTACTATAATTCTTGTCTATTATAAGGGTTTTTTAACAAGATAATATTTCCCAAGTTTTATTCATCAGCATAACACAGTTAAAATGTTATTTGTGTAACATCTGTACTAGAATTTGTTTAACATTTTTCTCCAAACTGATTAAAGTTTCAACTTATCTAATTATATTTCCTTAACTTGTATTTAAAATAGATTTAGAATTTAGAATTTTAAATGTATACTACATATATGAACAAAAAACAATTTGTATTATACAAAAATATAGGTGTGCACCTTTGAAACAATACCAAATTGGAAGTGGTTGTATTTCTATTTTTATTTTTAAAGATTCAGTTTTCATGACTAGTACCTCATATCAGCAGTATTATTTGATGTATCTGTATCTTGTGGATGTGAGGTGAGTTAATAAACCTTTAAAAGAAAGTCTGTACTAGTTTTCTAGTATTTTAAGATAGCCTTGGACAGTGCTAGACATACAATAGATAATGAATAAATAATGTTGGATTGTTTTTATCACCTTACTAAATTATAGAAACTTCCTTGGGAATACCTTTTGAGAATCATATTTAATTTTACAAACAGGTAATAATGGGCTGTGATAGATAAAAATGTATTTGCTAAGGTGAATTATACTCAAACCTGTTCTTTTTACCTTTATTGTATGATACTGCAGATAGCATGAAAATAAACTGGCATAATAAGGGATTCTATGGAGCATTGTCTCTGATAGTTCATTTCAAATTGCAGCCTATATAAGAGTTATCAAAGGTACAGCAATTTCAGTAAATTGATGTAATTTTAGTGGCTATCTTGCCTTACTGTTTCTCAAGAAATCAATATAAGACACTGTCCCTGACAAATGACACTAAAAATTACTTATACTGCATAACAGCTTTTATAAGATCATGTGAACCTATGGCACAGCTACACCTTCTTTTGCCTGAGACACCAAAACTTTCAGAGTTTTGTGAGTAAATGAGTATTATTTACCCTGGTTCTCAGTAGCTGGAGCTTCATGTCAAAGGACAATTTATTTTTTTTGTTGATACTATGGACAGAAGGGAAAGATGATTGTGCTCTGGGTATTTTGTTGGTTCTTCTAGATCCATTTTCCATACTCCCCAGTTTCATCTGTGTCCCTCAAAAAAAAAAAAAGTGTCCCAGAGGTGTTTTCTTGGTTTCTTTGTTCTCTGATTCCTATTTGATTTAACCAATTAGAAGAGTAGAACAAAAAGGGAGGTTCTCTCTTTTTTGGGCTGTAGACTGACAGGGAATACTTTCTTAATTAAAAGCTATTATCTCTTTACTGCTGGTTCTTACCTGCAGCTAAATTGTTCTTGGGTGCTGCTAATGTGTCTCGCCTCTTGTCCCATTAAAACCAAAGGCAGTACTTAGTTGTTTAACTCTGCTGCTAGGTCAAGGGTGCTTCATCACCCTTTGTTGGATTTCTTTACCTATTCCCACATTCTCCTTAATAGGCCTATTGAACTCTGTTTAATAAACTCTTTTGAGTCGGCACTTATTGTCTAGCTAGGAGATGGATACATTGATATCAGGAGTAGATCCAAGAAACAGATTCCTAAATGTAAATATGGGATTGGATATTTTATATATTTGACAAATTCATAAATATCCTACTCAGGAAAAATAGGACTTCAGTAATGTATGAAGTGCACTGACATCATGATTATAAAATTAACTATGATAGTATTATAGAAAGTAGTGCAAATGGAGAGCGAGGTATGGGGGTTAAAAAATCTTTGACAACTTAGTATTACAATAAAGAATAAAGAAAAATTGTAACTTACTATGTTGCTTCTGACAAAACTAGACACATGGAGAAATAGACAAAATAAGTGCTTTTAATTCTTAATTAAGGACAGGAAAGGAAACAATATTTACCAGTTTTAATAATTTTGGTCTATGGGGAGTTAGCCTATACACACAACAGAAGAATTACAAGATTCTGCCAACTTAAATCAGGTTGATGAGCACATATATAAAACTATATTTATATCCTCTTTGTTGTATTTTTTGTTACCATTCAGTCCTCTTATACACTCTCCCACAGAAATAACTAAACTGCTGTCCATGACCATAAGTTCTTTTTCCTTTTTGCTCAGCTCCTCTACCCCCTAACTTCCTTCACAACTAGCTGTCATCTTGCTTTCCACCTATGAGTCTGTCCCCATTTTTCTTGTTAGTTCAGTTTGTTTGTTAGATTTCACATATGAGTTACATCATATGTATTTGTTTTTCTTTGACTGGCTTATTTCACTTAGTATAATGTTCTCCAGTTCCATCTATCCTGTCACCAAAGGTAAGATAGAAATTGAAGAAGATACACATAAGTGAAAGCACATATCATGTTCATGGATAGAAAAAAATTAAATCATTAAAATGTCCATACTACTTAAAGCAATCTATAGATTCAACACAATTCTTGTCAAGATTCCAATGACATATTTCACAGAAATAGAATAAATATTTCAAAAATTTATACAACAGCACAAAAGGTCCTGCATAGCAACAGTGATCCTGAAAAAGAAGAACAAAGTTGGAAGAATCACACTACCTAATATCGTCGGCAGCCGTCCGTCTCGAGAGACGATGGTGTAGCTTCTTAAGAGTCTATCTGCACCGCCGAGAATGGTTGTGCAGTCTGACTTGGGAGTGACACGGTATCTGTCTCCTCCCGTGTTGAATCGACATCTTGCGATGACGCTGGAGTGTCCTCTCCAGTGGAGCTGAAGCTACAGAGCCTGGGCAGGGTGATATGGAGGGTCTGCTGTTGCCCATGCAGCAGACCCCCCCTCTCTTCGCAGCTGAAGGATCCAAGGGAAAGACGGAGTCAATACAGCTTGGCTTCAGGTGCGCCGCAGGAGTTGCCGGTGTTGACTACAACGTCAAACCGCCTTAGGGACTCCGGCTCCGGATTTTCTGTCGGGGTTTACTCCCTTAGCCTTTCCCCTGAAGAGGTATGCCGCAAGGCAGCGGAGGTTTTTTGGAGTCAGAGTTTCATACCTAATATGAAACTATACTATAAGGCCATAGTAAGCAAAACAGCATAGTACTGTCATAAAGACAAACACATAGATCAATAGAACAGAATAGACAGCCCAGAAATAAACCCACACCTTTAGTCAATTAATATTCAACAGAGGAAGCAAGCACATATAATGGGCTAAAGATAGTTTTTTCAATAACTGGTGTTGGGAAAATTAGACAGATACATGCAGAAGAATGAAACTAGACCACCTTCTTACACCACACACGAAACTCAATTCAAACTGGATCAAAGACTTAAATGTTAGGCTTAAGCCATAAAATTATTAAAAGAAAACATAGGCAGCAAAACCTCAGACATTGCTTGTACCAATTTTTTTATCAGGTATATCTATCTCCCCAGGCAAGGGAAACAAAAGAAAAAATAAACAAACAGGATTACATCAAACTAAAAAGTTTTTGCACAGCAAAGGAAATCATCAATAAAATAAAAGGACAACCCACAGAATGGGAGAACATATTCACCGATATATCTGATAAGGGGTTAATATCCAAGATTTATAAAATATTTATTTATTTGTAGTCAACATGGATACACTTGCTTGCTTGGTATCAAAATATTGGCTTGAACAGTAGGAATCACATTATCTTTCTGATCTCAGTTTCATCACCTGGGAAGAGCTGATTTGACAGAAACATGAAATGGCCTTTCTAAGACTTACACTAACAAGTAGGAGAAAACACCCTGAAAACATGCGGTTTTGATTTAAAGAATGTGGTATATGCCCTAGACAAGGGAACTACATCAGCCAACATCTCTCTTGCAGCTATATTATATGTGTCCACAAATTAAAAGGTAGACATGGAAGTGGTTCTTGGCACTATTTCACCTAACAATTCCATTGAGAATTTTTGCTTCCTGAATTTTTAGCTTTTCAATTAGTTATTAAGGATATTCAGTAAGTTTGGAAACCTTGCACCCAAATGCCTCAGTCTGGACTTATAGGCACGAAACTTGTCATTTTCATATGTGACTTCTCATGTCATTAAAAAAAGAGGCAGAAAAAAGAGTGGGGTACTGGGCTAGGTGCTTGATGTCGATTACACAACAGAACTTGTTTTGAGGAGGCAAAACTCTATGTGTAACCCGTTGAATACACTGGGGAACTTCATATTTCCTTGTGAATCAGACTTCCTTGTCAATAGGACTTCCTTCTAATAGTTGATGAAAATCTCTACTATTCAAATAAAGACAAGGCCACCAAGGACTCATATTAAAAACAAATGGAGTTTTACCATTTCCATTTTTTTCTCTTAACCCTATTCATACTTCTATAAATCTTCCATTCATTGAACACCTGTTTTGAAGTGTGTAATCTCTTTCTCTTAGGGCCCAAAGATTATATAATACTAAATGTAAGGATCACTAAAATCTAAGGGATATCAACAAATTGTGATATATAATAATTCTTTCATTTTTTAATCATATTATTTCACTCTCCAGCTCAAATTGTTCAAATTTTCTACAAGCCTATGTCTGATGTGGCTGCTGCCTCTTTCTCTGACCTCAATTCCTGCCACTCTTTCTCTTGCTCACTTTGATCCCATTACATTGGTCTTACAATTCTTGAAACATGCATGCCAAGATCATTTCTACTAAGGGCCTCACCTCAAAGCACTGGGACTTCTACTTCACATCCCTTGAATAGTGTTCAAATTTCATATCTCAAAAAGCTTTTCATAGCTAAACTATTTAATATGGCACTTCTCTCCTCATGATCTCCCCTCTCTTCCAGCTTTATTTACGTCACAGCATTCACCATACTAAAATTTATGTGAGTTATTTATTATTTTTATGCCTTTTTATTGCAATTTCCCCAGAAAAAAAAAAACAAAAACTGAAGTCTGTGAAATCAAGAGCTTTGTTTGCCTTAGTAACTTAACACTAACCTCCAGGACAGTGTCTGGTGTTTCATAGACATTTTGCATTATCATTATAAAGGCCTTACTGTCTCCAATGTTTCATAAGAACTTTCTTATCTCTGGCTAAGTCATCAACCCTATGTTAACCTGTTTTCTTATCTATAAAAATCAGAAAAATTAATATAAACCCTTGTCATCTGTGATAATGCATGTAAAAGTGAATGAATATTAAAATCTTACTTTATAATTCCCAACTTCCTCTTTCTCTCTCTACTGCTAGTCTTGAGACTTAAGTAAACATAATATATGCATACCTTCAGTCATTTTATCTAATCCACACTTTTTAAATAAGTAACCAAGACTGATTTCAACGTAATGCTGCATTATGTGTAAGTGTAGTGTATATGGTATATAAAAATTTAAATATCCTATGAAAATTGGAAATAACAGTTGTAAAATAATTTCTGCCCTCTTTGGTATGATTTATTCCTTCATAACTATGTTTCATGAGATTTTTTTAGGAATCGATATTTTATATCTAATAATGAATCATTGTTTTCTATTGTTCTTGGACAATACTATAGCCTATAGATTACCAAGAAATTAAGATTTAACTGTATGAGGAGTGAATATGCTATACTTATATAAAGCTACCCATTTTAATCTTAGTAAGTGTTAAACACAGCTTCTTATTCTAACCTGACTTTTCTCTGAAAACTAGCGCTTTCATGTTCAAAGAGTTTTTTTAGTAAAATTTATTAGAATCAGCAGTTTCAGTTCCTGTGTGAACTTCAGGAGCAACCTGACCTCAAGGCCCACAGACACAGAAATTCAACCAGATGGCCAGCTCAAGGATGCTGACATAAAAATACATATTGAGACCATCAAGAACACTGCCTGCATGTCCACAGCACTTCCCCTTGATCTCTTTGTTCTGCCTTCCCTCTTTGTTTCTATAAAAACCTCTGTCTGCGCTTAGATGTTAAGATGGGTTTTTGAAGGCATGTGTTCCCCATCTTCTCTGGTGGCTGGGACTTGAATAATATCTTGCCTCTCACCGGCACCTACCTTATGAGTTTGGCTTTCATTGTGGTAGGCAGCTAAACTTGGGTTTGGTTTCAAAACTATTATAGATCAATACAATTACTGAGAGTAATTACAACCATAAATTAGGTAGCTGTCATAATCAACTGCACTTAGGATATATGTATGAACAGGATTAGTTAAGAAGAGTTTTAAAGGAAACTCTAATTTAAACTAGGTTATAATTGTAATCACTTAAAACCAAGATGTTAAAATTATATTTTACCCTGGTTTACTAATTACTCTAGGTCACTACGCATTTGAGGAAAGCATGAGTTTGTGGGTTAGATAAAATTTAAATTTATAAAAATGACTATTATATGTGTGCTGATGTGCACTTAACATACATAATGTCCTTCAAATCTCCATAAGAGTCTAATGAGGTAGATATTACTATCAACATTGGAAAGGCTTAAGAACTGTAGCATAATTTTCTCAAAAGGGCCAATCTCTAGTAATAAAGGGGTCTCTGATTCTGGAAACCAATTATATTTTCTTCTTTGCACTCTTGTTTCCACTTTACACAAAGATGTGCTAGTGATTACTCCACTTGGCCTAACCAATCCTTTCTGGCATCCCTGCCTTCATTTCATTGTTCACTATGTTCATTGCATATAGTTAAGACACTGATGTAGTTAGCCTTTCTCACCTTCTTATTCAGCTTTTCAATAAAGTATATAATGGGTTTGGACTGCACTGTCATTCTTTATCAGCATGTGGTATCACATTGTGCCAGTCACTGACAGACAAATCTCTTCCTTTAGTATCTCTATTCAGTTAAAATTAATGTTTTCTATCTTATCAGGCATAAATTAACAGTGCTTGCATTGTTGTACTACTTTCCTTTTATGGTTTCCTTATTTTCTTTTCAATATAGAGATTACATTTCTGAGTACCTTACTACTGAATAATCATTATATGTAACATTTGCATGGTACTTTATGATTCATAAAGGTTTTACCCAATATTCTCTGCATATTATTATTCACATGCAGGAAATACTTATTAAGAAGTTGTAATATCTCAGCCTTTAAGGTTGGGGAAAACTGAAAAATAAGAAAAAGAAATTGAATTATAGTGTAATTCAGTCTGTTAACACTAGTTCCCATGACAGTATAGAGAAGTGGAGTGGGGGAATTGAGTAAAATATTTCTGAAAAAGATTTTACCTATAGAGATCCTAAAAATGAAATGAAGAACTATGTTAGGGAAGGATGCAAGAAAAACATTTCTATCAGACCTAGATTCAAGCATAAGGTTTTAGAGATATGAATCCGTATAACAGAGATAGCAGATATTTAAGACTACAGACCTGGAACCAGATGATCTGAGTTCATGGAACAGTTCTTGCTTCCTACTAGATAGATGCATAAACTTAGGCAAATTACCCACCACTCTGTGCCTTGGTTTTCTAATCTGTAAAATGTGGATTATCATAGCATGAACCTCATAGAATTGTTATATGAATTAATAAGTTACGCATGTAAATCAAATAAAAGACTTCTTAGCGCATAGCAAACACTCAATGAAGCTCAGCTGTTGGTCATCATGACTGGATTATGGGGAGATATTAAGGTAGTGGAGAGACAAATGAGACCCCTAGTGTTAGATAGAACAAGGATCTCAACTTCTGGGCCATTCTCACTAATGCAATTCTTGCTAAATATTAAAACAGCACAGTATTTTGCAGACCAGCTATAAACAAGATGAGCTTGATGGGCACTCAACATGATAAGTGTAGCCAACTGTGAAGAAGAAATCAACGTGTAATTGACTGAGTAGTGTATATGAGCAATGACTAAGCCTCGCTTTGGGGAAGCAGATCTATGAGTATGAATCCCCTCCTTCCTTTACTCAATGCAAGTAAGTAGAACCGCCTTCGACAACCATGCCTTATTTTTTAATAACTACCCCAAGCAGTGAACCCCTTGAGTTCCGAAACACCAGCATAGCAAACATTGTCTCCATTTTACACATGCAGAAACTAAAGCTCAAAAGTTATAAGCAGAAGGTATGGAATTAACTTTTTGTTTAGTACCTCTTATAGCTATCTAAACTATTTCAGGATATTATTTTTCCCTGAAATATAATATACCAATATCCTGTTTTATTGGGCTTCCCTTTATTCTGTTTTTTACAAGTTGAAGGTTTGTGGCAAACCTGTGTTGAGCACGTCTACCAGTGATATTTTCCAACAGCACTTGCTCACCTTGTGCCTATGTTTCACCTTTTGGTACCTGTAAACTCTTTAGCCTGAAACCTTCACCATTCACATCATTATTTGTGGGATTATTAAATGGTCAGCTTTTCCAACCAGACTCATCAACCATGAGGTTAGAGATGATGACATCCCTTTTCATCTATACGCCCATGCTAACAAATGCTGGATCTATTGCTGGATATGATAATATTCATTGACCCAGTTAAGAAAATAAGATCAGTCTCATTTACATAATCTCAGTCCTGCTGCCTTCACAGTTGGAATACATATCCATTGCATGTGTGTGCATTGGCTCAGCTTTACTTTTTCCAGAGTTAATTGACAAAAATATTTATTTCCTCCAATTCGGTGATTTGCGTTCACTTCCTTCAATATCCCTATCCCAAATCTTTGTATCATTTTTATTACTAGTATTTCAAATAATTTCCAAATTCCATATGAATAAACTAGATTCAACTGTCAGAGAAAGATTTAATCTAGATTTATGATATATACAAAATACTCAAGAAAATGTGTCGTTTTATTTTCCAGATTAGAATTATCCTGTTAGGAAATTTGATAATTGTATCTGAGCGCGACAGGTGTGTAGATTCTGCAGAATAGTTTCTTATCTCTATTTCTTAATATTTTCTTAAACTAAGAGCAGAGTTACCCCAAGCTGCTATGACAGTATTACACTTTAAAAGAAAAATCTTATAGGCTACATGGCATTATGGTGAAACAAATGAATGTCTTATGGTGTGCTGAAAATAACAGGTGCAATTGTTGTAAGTACACAGATAGAATGAGATTGTGCAACATATAGATAGGTAAGAAGCTTATTCTACCTCCACAGATCATTCTAAAACTTCAATGGCAGTTTGGCAAAGCACGGTTAGTTGGCTGGGCAGGATGAGGAGCACGGCAGCTGCCCCATACTGTCTCTCTCCTGGTAGAATCTGAGACGGTTAGGCCTGTCAATATCACCACCAACCTTTCTCTGTGTTAATCTTCATTCTTCACTGGGAAAATCATTTAACGCATGTCATGCTTTGTGAGTACTTAGAACCTCTGTAGCATCATGGAGCACTATTGCAGAGATCATTTAAAACAATTACCTCCCTACAGGAACTCAGGATGGGAGGGTGTGTGTATGCATGCATGAATGCAGGAATGCATGTTTAACTTTAGAAAACACTGTAATTTCCCTTTTTTTCTTTTCTTAAAACAAACAAAAATATTGCAGCACAGCATTTGGTTTTGACAGACTTTCTTCTTCTTCTTCTTCTTTTTTTTTTTTTAATAAGATCTCCATCTTTGGTAATGCCAAGAATCCACCTTGAAAATAACTTTATTTTCTGAGTTAGAAGCAGAAGTGATACATCCCCTGCTATGAAACATTCGAAAGCAGAAGCTGATTGTTGCTGGGTTTCCTCCATCGGGGCAACCTCCTCCGATTTCTTACTAATGGAAAAAATCACCGATGCATTGAATGCCAGGGTTTGGATTTCAAAGCTTTATCACTTCTAATCTTTCACAAGCTGTTTTATTACCCATGTCTTGACACTACTGAAATAGGATTTTGTGAGCCAGTCACTACAGTTTTCAGTAATCTGAGTTGTTTCCACTGTTTGTCACAAACATTTCTATCTGTGTTGGCGGCGATTATATGTGCACAAGGAGTTGAAATGCAACTGTCCTGGCAGAAATGATGAATCTTTCATTACTAGACATGAGGATCCCTGCGTTTCACCAGGGAGGAAACATCCATTGTCTTTTTGCTTCTGCTTTATAAATGATAGAGAAAAGAACATTCTCAAGATTATTTCAATTCTCCTGAGGCTTTTCTAGATGGTGTGTTTAGTATCAACCTGAAGAATCTAATATCCTTCAAATCAATTCTGTTTTCATTCCAAACCATAATTAACAACAATGAATATTAAAACCAAAAGTTATAGTGAAATATTCATCTCATATCCTTCACTGCTCTCTAAAGTTATTGGCCAACAGATGACTGATCACTGCTAAGATACAGACATAATATATTTATTTCCTTAATGCTGTACTGAATTTATTTATTCTATCCTCTCCCCTCTTTTCTCTATCAATCCAAATTTTAAATGACTTTCAGGATAATCTCAGGTTCTATCTCCTTCAGGTAACTTCCATAATAAATAATGTAGTTTAAAAATTGTTTCTGAGATTTCTCTGTTCTGACTCACTCAATCACCCTCAGGAGTCAGACAAACCTGTACTGAAATCTTTACTTCATTTATCACTAGCTGAGTGATTTGAGAAAGTTATTCAACTTCTCTTATCTCACCTGGAATATTAACCCCCGGAGGCTCTCTGGTGAATTTGTTATGAAATTTTTATGCAAAGCATAAAAGACAGTACGTATCCCCTTTATTAGGTGCTAAATTAAATCTTAGCTGTCATCATTATCACTATGACCATTTTATTTTTTTAATGTGTTTTATTGATTATAATATTACATTTGTGCCAGTTTCCCTTCCCCCTGCTCCCCTCCACCCGGTGGCCCCCCTCCCTCCAGTTGCCCCCCCTTTTAGATCATGTCCATTAGTTGTGCATACAGTTCTTCTCAACCTCTCTCTGTCTATTCCATTCCCTCCTACCATGATCCTTAATTCCTATATCATCTCTCTCCCTCTCCCCCTTCCCCCTCCCTGTTGACCTCCCCCCAATATGTTCCCCGTACCTATAGTTCTTTTTCCACTCTCGTTGCCTGTTTAGTTTTGCCTTTGTTTCAATTCCCTAGCTTCTGTTGTTTCTTGTGATGCAGTTTTCATTTTAGATTTCATTGTCTTGATCCTCCTTTTTCTAAACCAGTCCCTTTAACATCTCATATAACAGTGGTTTGGATCTAATGAACTCTTTCAGTTTTATTTTGTCCTGGAAACACTTTCTCTGTCCTTCTATTCTGAATGACAATTTCGCTGGATAGAGTATTCGTGGTTGTAGGTTTTGGATTTTCATTACTTTGAATATTTCTTGCCAGTCCCTTCTTGCCTGTAGGGTCTCCCTTGAGAAGTCAGCTGATAGTCTAATTGGGACCCCTTTGTACATAATTCTTTTCTTCTCTCTTGCTGCTTTTAAGATTCTCTCTTTATCTTTAATTTTTGACATTTTGATTATAATGTGTCTTGGAGTGGTTCTCCCTGGGTCCAGTTTTTTTGGAACTCTCTGTGCTTCCTGGACCTGTAAGTCTATTTCCTTTCCCAAGTCTGGGAAGTTCTCCTTTATTATGTTTTCACTCAATTTTTCAAGTTCTAGTTCATCTTCCTCGCTCTCTGGCAAACCAATAATTCTTATGTTGGGCCTTTTATAGCTATCCCAGAGGTTTCTGATCCTCTCATCGTTGCTTCCCATTTCCTCTCGCTGCATTGGTTGACTGCTTGTTCCTTCTCCATATTCCAGTTTGTTGAAATGAACTCTGGATTTTTTTTCCTCACCATCTGTCTCGTATGTGGTTTTGTTCCTTTCATTATGAGTGTTTTTCGCTTCTTTCTCATCTTTTTCCTGCTCTTTTGTGAATTCTGTAAGCCACCTGATAACAATGGCCTAGAACTGAGCCTCTGACAGGTTTCTTATCTGTTCATCTGTCAGGTTCTCTATCTGTTGCCTGGTGAGCTGTGCCACCGGGATTTCTATAGTTGTCTGCCTCATTTTGACAGATGCGTTTTGTTTTCTTGGGCCGGCTGTCGGGGGCAGTGCCTGTGTACTCGTAAAGACCCAGCGACCGGCGCCGTTCAGCAGCCTTTCTTGCTGTGCCGTGGTGCTTTGTCGTCACAATCCAGCGACCAGTGGCGATCCACAACCTATTTCGCAGCCCTGTGGCGCTTTCTGTGGGGGCGGGGGTCCAAGATGGATTCACACAGTTATTCCGCTAGGAGACCGGGATCCGTCCTCCCGCCCCCCTGGGCCTCACTGTTCAAGGCGATGTGGTGGCTGCTTTCCCCAGCATTGGGGTCGCGAGCTGCCGGGGGTTCGACTGCAGCCGGGGTTGTTCTCCCCGCCGCTGTCCCTGGTGCAACCGCAAACAGCGCCGCCCCCTTTCGCTCTTACCTGCCCAAAGGGCGCCGCTGGTTTATAACTTCATATGTTGGGCTTCCGTGTAGTTTTATTTTCTGGAATTTCTAGTTATCCTTTGTTTTGAAGTAGTTGTATTCCTCTCTAGCTGTAGAGGGAGACCTAGTGCGTCCGTCTAAGCCTCCATCTTGGCCGGAAGTCCCCACTATGACCATTTTAAATTTCTGTATCTATCTGTTATTATTTCTATCACTCTTTGGTCCTTTTTGGCATTATTTAATTATCTGTGTATGCTAATTTTTTTCCTTGACAAATCTATAACATCCTTAATAGCAGGAACTACATTTTTATATTATTGCATGTTATGAACATGAAAGGGAAAATAAAGACAAGTGAAAGCCTGTAAAGTCACTCAGAAGAGAGGCTTCAAATGAATATAGACATTGTGCTTTGTTTAAAAGAAAAAATTTGCAAGTGCATGTGTATACTCATATACACCACAACGAGAGAGGCAGGCAGTAGGACACAAGAGATTATGGAATTATTCAATAGATGGGCACTGGGAGTGCTGATAAAGTAGACTACATCATGTGGCCATGGTGGGGTCTGCTATCATGAGGCAAGGTGAAATGGTCCTTGAATGCTTCAAAAAAAAAAAAAAAATCATTACAATTCAGTTTAGGAATAGAATCACATTTCTGAGTGGATATTCGATCTGTACATCACTGTTGTGGAAGCATCAGTTATCTGAATTTAATAGATCTGAATCTGAAGCCCAGAATCGTCACTTATTAGTTATGTTATCCTTATTTAGTTACTTAATTTTCTCAAATCTCATTTTTATTAACTCTATATTAAGCAAGGTAATTTTACTTACTTCAGTGATTTTGGTGGAGGTAAAATAAAACCCTGAATTTCAAACTACTATAAAAGTAGTATAAAAATACTTAGAGCGTTATTACCTTTTGGCGTTCTCAATGTTGTTATTGCAAGACCATTATAATTAACTGGAGTATGAGCTAAAAGATGTATTACAAAGGGTGTTCAGTTGAGACAGAAAATCTGTAACCAGATTCCTGGAGTTTTGTAAATGTGAGGAACCAAAGCTTTGGTTGAATTATTGAAACTTGTAGTAGCTAGCTTGCAATTACCACACACTCCACCTGTACTGTTCTTAGACAGAAGGCCGTACAAAGACTCCAACTTCATTTATGTTATTAGCCTATCTAAATCACAAACTTCTTTGTAAGAAATCAGTTAATATTTCTAAAGTGTGTGGTTCCATATCAATCTTGAAACTATGCAAGTATTTCAACAAATGCAAACTAATACAGAAGTATTAATTTAGTTCTTAATCTATCCAAAGCACATTTATTAAACACTTGGTCTAGCTACACTATGCCAAGCACTGATAGGTCTGTGGTAAAATATACAGCATATATTGCTATCCTTGACCTCATTAAACCTAGAGTACATTGGAAGATGCATATATTTTAATTAAATAGCTATGCAAATATATAAATTCAAACAATGGTAAATAATATGAAGAAAAAATCTTGTTTTAATAGAGTAGCTAATGGAAGGCTTATTGAAATGTGGAAAATAAATAGGAGACATCTATACAAAGAAGGCAGAGAGCACAGCCTGTTGAATCACAGTATAGAAAGAAAGAGATGTGTTTAAGAAACTTAAAGAAAGTCAATGGAGCATTGAGAGAATAAAAAATAGATGTTTTTGAAGAACATTGAAGTGAATCTTTTCTCTTGGTTTCCTGTTTTTATAAGAAGAGACATAAATTAGTGTATCAAGGACTAATTATGCTCTTGCAGAAGGACAAAAGAATGGATGTGAAACAACCCTTTTCTTTCTCTTTTCCTCTGAGATTGCTCTCAAGAAGTGCACTATTTTCAGTGTTCCTGTAGGTTAAAATTTCATGGAGTGCCCTTCCCTGGGTTTATCCTGCCATTGTATAACTTAGCATGTCACCAAGTGGTTAAATCTAATTTTGGAAGAAGATATTATTAAGTGCACTTAAATAACAGATCCAACCCATATATGGCAATACAGGTGTTATCAATAATAAAGGAAGCATATTTATTTTTAATTAAATTTATTGAGTTTCATTGATTAATACAATTATATAGGTTTCAGGTATACAATTCTATAATACATTGTTTGTATATTGCATTGTGTAACATTTTAACCTTCCTTATAAATAAAAGACTCTTCTTTGAAGAAAAAAGGTGGGAGTTATGTATTGACTACGCAGATTAAAACATAGAGATAAATCAGATATGGTGCATATTGGGCCTTTTAGGTCATTGTAGAGCTTTAGGTCATATTTATAAATTTCAATAAAAATGATAAAGATTACTAAAAAACAAAAAGAAATGATAAGTATAAAGTTATTAATGTGTACTCTGGCTGATCTGTGGAGAATAGTTTTAGGATACAATAATTCAGTATTATTAGGAAGTTATTAAAATAATGTTGATAAGATATGTTTGTTGTATCATATGTATGTATCCATATCCTCTTCCATCTGAGGTTTAGCAACAATTATTAAACATTCAGATATTCCTACAAAACATGACCATCACAATTAAACCCAACATATGCAGGCAATAAGCATCAGAATTTCATAGGAAACTTTTCTATGGGATTTCATCTTAGAGACTGAAATTCAGAGGTAAAAATGAATATGCTTATGCCAAATAAACCTGGGCAAAACCATGGTTTGTACAAAGTTAAGAAATAGAATACTGGATTTTCAGTATGCCAGATAATATGGAACTTTGAATGCCAACTTGAGAATTTTAAAGTTCATGTAAATATAAAGTAACAATCTTTACACGTGGAGCTGTGCTCAAGAAAAGAAATCATGTTTCAAGTCTATTTGATGATGTGTTATTTGAAAGATCTTTATCTATTAGTTTTCACTGCCAGATTTTATGTCCAAAAAGTGATTAAACACTCCAGGAAAACTCATATTTTATAAATGAAAGTGAATACATATCTTATTTATTCTTTTTCATTAGAGATAAACTTCCCTTTCATTTTACCTTATCCAAAGTTTCAGAGGAGGTTATAATTTCTTGAATTTATTTCTTTAAATAAATGAGACAAAATAAATAAACTGACATTCAGGTTTCTATTTTAATATTGGGTGTAGCCACATCATATAGCAATTTGAGTTCCACATACTATGTGCATAAACTAATCAGTCAGTTTAGAAAATAATATATTAAAATGCAATTTAAGGAAAATCTGAAAAACATGAATAAAAGACCCGTTGTTACAGAAAAATAGAAATTTTATCTCATTCCTGAATTTTCCAAGTTCACAATATCAAGAAATGTATCACAGTCAAAGATTTTGCCAATAAAATAAAAACTTTTATCTGAAATGAATGTATCATTTCATTTTCAGGAGATAACTGTGAATTTTTAGAGATTAGTTACTTTTGAATAAGAACCAGTTAGTTCTGTATGAAAGTACAAAAAGACTTTAATTCTCACCTTTATATTTCACACTGAGAACATACTGTGAAATCTCTT